>NW_027515344.1:42015-83041 GCF_048772815.1 Callospermophilus lateralis | reverse complement strand
TTTGTTCTTCTTGGTTGAAGCGTTCGTCTACACTAGCAGTTTTTATATTTAGGTTTCCCTCTGTTCTCTCCTATATAGAAAGATGAATTTGGAACTCTAAATCCAACATGGTTTGTAGTAGCTCTTTGAAACTTGACAAAATAAAGGAGTTCTCAGTTTTGTCTCTATGGTTTGTTTCCTCTTCAAGTAGCCCTAGGCACAGACTGTGGAAAGCACTTTCATTGAGATGAGTTGCCAAGCTTCTAAGAAATAACGAGTTTCCAAATACCAGCAAATATTATTTCACACAATCTTGTTGATACTTGGTGGTAATGATCAGTATACAAATCACACTTGGCTCACCAAATTTTGTTCTTCTAGGTTGAAGCGTTCGTCTACAGTAGCAGTTTTTATATTTAGGTTTCTCTCTGTTCTCTCCTATATAGATAGATGAATTTGGAACTCTAAATCCAACATGGTTTGTAGTAGCTCTTTGAAACTTGACAAAATAAAGGAGGTCTCAGATTTGTCTCTATGGTTTGTTTCCTCTTCAAGTAGCCATAGGCACAGACTGTGGGAAAGCACTTTCATTGAGAGGGGTTGCCAAGCTTCTAAGAAATAACGAGTTTCGAAATACCAGCAAATATTTTTTTGCCCAAATTTAATGATTCTTGGTGGTAATGATCAGTACACAAATCCCACTTGGCTCACGAAATTTTGTTCTTCTAGTTTGAAGCTTTCGTCTACAGTAGCAGTTTTTATATTTAAGTTTCCCTCGGTTCTCTCCTATATAGATAGATGAATTTGGAACTCTAAATCCAACATGGTTTGTAGTAGCTCTTTGAAACTTGACAAAATAAAGGAGTTCTCAGATTTTTCTCTATGGTTTGTTTCCTCTTCAAGTAGCCCTAGGCACAGACTTTGGAAAAGCACTTTCATTTAGAGGGGTTGCCAAGCTTCTAAGAAATAACAAGTTTCCGAAATACCAGCAAATATTTTTTCACCCAATCATGATGATACTTGGAGCTAATGATCAGTACACGAATCCGACTTGGCTCACCAAATTTTGTTCTTCTAGGTTGAAGCGTTCGTCGACAGTAGCAGTTTTTATATTTAGGTTTCCCTCTGTTCTCTCCTATATAGATAGATGAATTTGGAACTCTAAATCCAACATGGTTTGTAGTAGCTCTTTGAAACTTGACAAAATAAAGGAGGTCTCAGATTTGTCTCTATGGTTTGTTTCCTCTTCAAGTAGCCGTAGGCACAGACTGTGGGAAAGCACTTTCATTGAGAGGGGTTGTCAAGCTTCTACGAAATAACGAGTTTCGAAATACCAGCAAATATTTTTTCACCCAAATTTGATCATTCTTGGTGGTAATGATCAGTACACAAATCCCACTTGGCTCACGAAATTTTGTTCTTCTAGGTTGAAGCATTCGTCTACAGTAGCGGTTTTTATATTTAGGTTTCTCTCTGTTCTCTCCTATACAGATAGATGAATTTGGAACTCTAAATCCAGTATGGCTTGTAGTAGCTCTTTGAAACTTGACAAAATAAAGGAGTTCACAGATTTGTCTCTATGGTTTGTTTCCTCTTCAAGTAGCCCTAGGCACAGACTGTGGAAAAGCACTTTCATTGAGAGGGGTTGCCAAGCTTCTAAGAAATAACGAGTTTCGAAATACCAGCAAATACTTTTTCGCCCAAATTTGATGATTCTTGGTGGTAATGATCAGTACACAAATCCCACTTGGCTCACGAAATTTTGTTCTTCTAGTTTGAAGCTTTCGTCTACAGTAGCAGTTTTTATATTTAGGTTTCCCTTTGTTCTCTCATATATAGATAGATGAATTTGGAACTCTAAATCCAACATGTTTTGTAGTAGCTCTTTGAAACTTGACAAAACAAAGGAGTTCTCAGATTTGCCTCTATGGTTTGTTTCCTCTTAAAGTAGCCCTAGGCACAGACTGTGGAATAGCACTTTCATTGAGAGGGGTTCCCAAGCTTCTAAGAAATAACGAGTTTCCGAAATACCAGCAAATATTTTTTCACCCAATCTTGATGATACTTGTTGCTAATGATCAGTACACATATCCCACTTGGCTCACCAAATTTAGTTCTTCTAGGTTGAAGCGTTCGTGTACAGTAGCATTTTTTATATTTAGGTTTCTCTCTGTTCTCTCCTATACAGATAGATGAATTTGGAACTCTAAATCCAACATGGTTTGTAGTAGCTCTTTGAAACTTGACAAAATAAAGGAGTTCTCAGTTTTGTCTCTATGGTTTGTTTCCTCTTCAAGTAGCCCTAGGCACAGACTGTGGAGTAGCACTTTCATTGAGAGGGGTTGCCAAGCTTCTAAGAAATTACGAGTTTCCGAAATACCAGCAAATATTTTTTCACCCAATCTTGATGACACTTGGAGCTAATGATCAGTACACAAATCCGACTTGGCACACCAAATTTTGTTCTTCTAGGTTGAAGCGTTCGTCTACAGTAGCAGTTTTTATATTTAAGTTTCCCTCGGTTCTCTCCTATATAGATAGATGATTTTGGAACTCTAAATCCAACATGGTTTGTAGTAGCTCTTTGAAACTTGACAAAATAAAGGAGTTCTCAGATTTTTCTCTATGGTTTGTTTCCTCTTCAAGTAGCCCTAGGCACAGACTTTGGAAAAGCACTTTCATTTAGAGGGGTTGCCAAGCTTCTAAGAAATAACGAGTTTCCGAAATACCAGCAAATATTTTTTCACCCAATCTTGATGATACTTGGAGCTAATGATCAGTACACAAATCCCACTTGGCTCACCAAATTTTGTTCTTCTTGGTTGAAGCGTTCGTCTAAACTAGCAGTTTTTATATTTAGGTTTCCCTCTGTTCTCTCCTATATAGAAAGATGAATTTGGAACTCTAAATCCAACATGGTTTGTAGTAGCTCTTTGAAACTTGACAAAATAAAGGAGTTCTCAGTTTTGTCTCTATGGTTTGTTTCCTCTTCAAGTAGCCCTAGGCACAGACTGTGGAAAGCACTTTCATTGAGATGAGTTGCCAAGCTTCTAAGAAATAACGAGTTTCCAAATACCAGCAAATATTATTTCACACAATCTTGTTGATACTTGGTGGTAATGATCAGTATACAAATCACACTTGGCTCACCAAATTTTGTTCTTCTAGGTTGAAGCGTTCGTCTACAGTAGCAGTTTTTATATTTAGGTTTCTCTCTGTTCTCTCCTATATAGATAGATGAATTTGGAACTCTAAATCCAACATGGTTTGTAGTAGCTCTTTGAAACTTGACAAAATAAAGGAGGTCTCAGATTTGTCTCTATGGTTTGTTTCCTCTTCAAGTAGCCATAGGCACAGACTGTGGGAAAGCACTTTCATTGAGAGGGGTTGCCAAGCTTCTAAGAAATAACGAGTTTCGAAATACCAGCAAATATTTTTTTGCCCAAATTTGATGATTCTTGGTGGTAATGATCAGTACACAAATCCCACTTGGCTCACGAAATTTTGTTCTTCTAGTTTGAAGCTTTCGTCTACAGTAGCAGTTTTTATATTTAAGTTTCCCTCGGTTCTGTCCTATATAGATAGATGAATTTGGAACTCTAAATCCAACATGGTTTGTAGTAGCTCTTTGAAACTTGACAAAATAAAGGAGTTCTCAGATTTTTCTCTATGGTTTGTTTCCTCTTCAAGTAGCCCTAGGCACAGACTTTGGAAAAGCACTTTCATTTAGAGGGGTTGCCAAGCTTCTAAGAAATAACGAGTTTCCGAAATACCAGCAAATATTTTTTCACCCAATCATGATGATACTTGGAGCTAATGATCAGTACACGAATCCGAGTTGGCTCACCAAATTTTGTTCTTCTAGGTTGAAGCGTTCGTCGACAGTAGCAGTTTTTATATTTAGGTTTCCCTCTGTTCTCTCCTATATAGATAGATGAATTTGGAACTCTAAATCCAACATGGTTTGTAGTGGCTCTTTGAAACTTGACAAAATAAAGGAGGTCTCAGATTTGTCTCTATGGTTTGTTTCCTCTTCAAGTAGCCGTAGGCACAGACTGTGGGAAAGCACTTTCATTGAGAGGGGTTGTCAAGCTTCTACGAAATAACGAGTTTCGAAATACCAGCAAATATTTTTTCACCCAAATTTGATGATTCTTGGTGGTAATGATCAGTACACAAATCCCACTTGGCTCACGAAGTTTTGTTCTTCTAGGTTGAAGCATTCGTCTACAGTAGCGGTTTTTATATTTAGTTTCTCTCTGTTCTCTCCTATACAGATAGATGAATTTGGAACTCTAAATCCAGTATGGCTTGTAGTAGCTCTTTGAAACTTGACAAAATAAAGGAGTTCACAGATTTGTCTCTATGGTTTGTTTCCTCTTCAAGTAGCCCTAGGCACAGACTGTGGAAAAGCACTTTCATTGAGAGGGGTTGCCAAGCTTCTAAGAAATAACGAGTTTCGAAATACCAGCAAATACTTTTTCGCCCAAATTTGATGATTCTTGGTGGTAATGATCAGTACACAAATCCCACTTGGCTCACGAAATTTTGTTCTTCTAGTTTGAAGCTTTCGTCTACAGTAGCAGTTTTTATATTTAGGTTTCCCTTTGTTCTCTCATATATAGATAGATGAATTTGGAACTCTAAATCCAACATGTTTTGTAGTAGCTCCTTGAAACTTGACAAAACAAAGGAGTTCTCAGATTTGCCTCTATGGTTTGTTTCCTCTTAAAGTAGCCCTAGGCACAGACTGTGGAATAGCACTTTCATTGAGAGGGGTTCCCAAGCTTCTAAGAAATAACGAGTTTCCGAAATACCAGCAAATATTTTTTCACCCAATCTTGATGATACTTGTTGCTAATGATCAGTACACATATCCCACTTGGCTCACCAAATTTAGTTCTTCTAGTTTGAAGCGTTCGTGTACAGTAGCATTTTTTATATTTAGGTTTCTCTCTGTTCTCTCCTATACAGATAGATGAATTTGGAACTCTAAATCCAACATGGTTTGTAGTAGCTCTTTGAAACTTGACAAAATAAAGGAGTTCTCAGTTTTGTCTCTATGGTTTGTTTCCTCATCAAGTAGCCCTAGGCACAGACTGTGGAATAGCACTTTCATTGAGAGGGGTTGCCAAGCTTCTAAGAAATTACGAGTTTCCGAAATACCAGCAAATATTTTTTCACCCAATCTTGATGATACTTGGAGCTAATGATCAGTACACAAATCCGACTTGGCACACCAAATTTTGTTCTTCTAGGTTGAAGCGTTCGTCTACAGTAGCAGTTTTTATATTTAAGTTTCCCTCGGTTCTCTCCTATATAGATAGATGAATTTGGAACTCTAAATCCAACATGGTTTGTAGTAGCTCTTTGAAACTTGACAAAATAAAGGAGTTCTCAGATTTTTCTCTATGGTTTGTTTCCTCTTCAAGTAGCCCTAGGCACAGACTTTGGAAAAGCACTTTCATTTAGAGGGGTTGCCAAGCTTCTAAGAAATAACGAGTTTCCGAAATACCAGCAAATATTTTTTCACCCAATCTTGATGATACTTGGAGCTAATGAACAGTACACAAATCCCACTTGGCTCACCAAATTTTGTTCTTCTTGGTTGAAGCGTTCGTCTACACTAGCAGTTTTTATATTTAGGTTTCCCTCTGTTCTCTCCTATATAGAAAGATGAATTTGGAACTCTAAATCCAACATGGTTTGTAGTAGCTCTTTGAAACTTGACAAAATAAAGGAGTTCTCAGTTTTGTCTCTATGGTTTGTTTCCTCTTCAAGTAGCCCTAGGCACAGACTGTGGAAAGCACTTTCATTGAGATGAGTTGCCAAGCTTCTAAGAAATAACGAGTTTTCAAATACCAGCAAATATTATTTCACACAATCTTGTTGATACTTGGTGGTAATGATCAGTATACAAATCCCACTTGGCTCACCAAATTTTGTTCTTCTAGGTTGAAGCGTTCGTCTACAGTAGCAGTTTTTATATTTAGGTTTCTCTCTGTTCTCTCCTATATAGATAGATGAATTTGGAACTCTAAATCCAACATGGTTTGTAGTAGCTCTTTGAAACTTGACAAAATAAAGGAGGTCTCAGATTTGTCTCTATGGTTTGTTTCCTCTTCAAGTAGCCATAGGCACAGACTGTGGGAAAGCACTTTCATTGAGAGGGGTTGCCAAGCTTCTAAGAAATAACGAGTTTCGAAATACCAGCAAATATTTTTTTGCCCAAATTTGATGATTCTTGGTGGTAATGATCAGTACACAAATCCCACTTGGCTCACGAAATTTTGTTCTTCTAGTTTGAAGCTTTCGTCTACAGTAGCAGTTTTTATATTTAAGTTTCCCTCGGTTCTCTCCTATATAGATAGATGAATTTGGAACTCTAAATCCAACATGGTTTGTAGTAGCTCTTTGAAACTTGACAAAATAAAGGAGTTCTCTGATTTTTCTCTATGGTTTGTTTCCTCTTCAAGTAGCCCTAGGCACAGACTTTGGAAAAGCACTTTCATTTAGAGGGGTTGCCAAGCTTCTAAGAAATAACGAGTTTCCGAAATACCAGCAAATATTTTTTCACCCAATCTTGATGATACTTGGAGCTAATGATCAGTACACAAATCCCACTTGGCTCACCAAATTTTGTTCTTCATGGTTGAAGCGTTCGTCTACAGTAGCAGTTTTTATATTTAGGTTTCTCTCTGTTCTCTCCTATATAGATAGATGAATTTGGAACTCTAAATCCAACATGGTTTGTAGTAGCTCTTTGAAACTTGATAAAATAAAGGAGGTCTCAGATTTGTCTCTATGGTTTGTTTCCTCTTCAAGTAGCCGTAGGCACAGACTGTGGGAAAGCACTTTCATTGAGAGGGGTTGCCAAGCTTCTACGAAATAACGAGTTTCGAAATACCAGCAAATATTTTTTCACCCAAATTTGATGATTCTTGGTGGTAATGATCAGTACACAAATCCCACTTGGCTCACGAAATTTTGTTCTTCTAGGTTGAAGCATTCGTCTACAGTAGCAGTTTTTATATTTAAGTTTCCCTCGGTTCTCTCCTATATAGATAGAAGAATTTGGAACTCTAAATCCAACATGTTTTGTAGTAGCTCTTTGAAACTTGACAAAATAAAGGAGTTCTCAGATTTTTCTCTATGGTTTGTTTCCTCTTCAAGTAGCCCTAGGCACAGACTTTGGAAAAGCACTTTCATTTAGAGGGGTTGCCAAGCTTCTAAGAAATAACGAGTTTCCGAAATACTAGCAAATATTTTTTCACCCAATCATGATGATACTTGGAGCTAATGATCAGTACACGAATCCGACTTGGCTCACCAAATTTTGTTCTTCTAGGTTGAAGCGTTCGTCGACAGTAGCAGTTTTTATATTTAGGTTTCCCTCTGTTCTCTCCTATATAGATAGATGAATTTGGAACTCTAAATCCAACATGGTTTGTAGTAGCTCTTTGAAACTTGACAAAATAAAGGAGGTCTCAGATTTGTCTCTATGGTTTGTTTCCTCTTCAAGTAGCCGTAGGCACAGACTGTGGGAAAGCACTTTCATTGAGAGGGGTTGTCAAGCTTTACGAAATAACGAGTTTCGAAATACCAGCAAATATTTTTTCACCCAAATTTGATGATTCTTGGTGGTAATGATCAGTACACAAATCCCACTTGGCTCACGAAATTTTGTTCTTCTAGGTTGAAGCATTCGTCTACAGTAGCGGTTTTTATATTTAGGTTTCTCTCTGTTCTCTCCTATACAGATAGATGAATTTGGAACTCTAAATCCAGTATGGCTTGTAGTAGCTCTTTGAAACTTGACAAAATAAAGGAGTTCACAGATTTGTCTCTATGGTTTGTTTCCTCTTCAAGTAGCCCTAGGCACAGACTGTGGAAAAGCACTTTCATTGAGAGGGGTTGCCAAGCTTCTAAGAAATAACGAGTTTCGAAATACCAGCAAATACTTTTTCGCCCAAATTTGATGATTCTTGGTGGTAATGATCAGTACACAAATCCCACTTGGCTCACGAAATTTTGTTCTTCTAGTTTGAAGCTTTCGTCTACAGTAGCAGTTTTTATATTTAGGTTTCCCTTTGTTCTCTCATATATAGATAGATGAATTTGGAACTCTAAATCCAACATGTTTTGTAGTAGCTCTTTGAAACTTGACAAAACAAAGGAGTTCTCAGATTTGCCTCTATGGTTTGTTTCCTCTTAAAGTAGCCCTAGGCACAGACTGTGGAATAGCACTTTCATTGAGAGGGGTTCCCAAGCTTCTAAGAAATAACGAGTTTCCGAAATACCAGCAAATATTTTTTCACCCAATCTTGATGATACTTGTTGCTAATGATCAGTACACATATCCCACTTGGCTCACCAAATTTAGTTCTTTTAGGTTGAAGCGTTCGTGTACAGTAGCATTTTTATATTTAGGTTTCTCTCTGTTCTCTCCTATACAGATAGATGAATTTGGAACTCTAAATCCAACATGGTTTGTAGTAGCTCTTTGAAACTTGACAAAATAAAGGAGTTCTCAGTTTTGTCTCTATGGTTTGTTTCCTCATCAAGTAGCCCTAGGCACAGACTGTGGAATAGCACTTTCATTGAGAGGGGTTGCCAAGCTTCTAAGAAATTACGAGTTTCCGAAATACCAGCAAATATTTTTTCACCAATCTTGATGATACTTGGAGCTAATGATCAGTACACAAATCCGACTTGGCACACCAAATTTTGTTCTTCTAGGTTGAAGCGTTCGTCTACAGTAGCAGTTTTTATATTTAAGTTTCCCTCGGTTCTCTCCTATATAGATAGATGAATTTGGAACTCTAAATCCAACATGGTTTGTAGTAGCTCTTTGAAACTTGACAAAATAAAGGAGTTCTCAGATTTTTCTCTATGGTTTGTTTCCTCTTCAAGTAGCCCTAGGCACAGACTTTGGAAAAGCACTTTCATTTAGAGGGGTTGCCAAGCTTCTAAGAAATAACGAGTTTCCGAAATACCAGCAAATATTTTTTCACCCAATCTTGATGATACTTGGAGCTAATGATCAGTACACAAATCCCACTTGGCTCACCAAATTTTGTTCTTCTTGGTTGAAGCGTTCGTCTACACTAGCAGTTTTTATATTTAGGTTTCCCTCTGTTCTCTCCTATATAGAAAGATGAATTTGGAACTCTAAATCCAACATGGTTTGTAGTAGCTCTTTGAAACTTGACAAAATAAAGGAGTTCTCAGTTTTGTCTCTATGGTTTGTTTCCTCTTCAAGTAGCCCTAGGCACAGACTGTGGAAAGCACTTTCATTGAGATGAGTTGCCAAGCTTCTAAGAAATAACGAGTTTCCAAATACCAGCAAATATTATTTCACACAATCTTGTTGATACTTGGTGGTAATGATCAGTATACAAATCACACTTGGCTCACCAAATTTTGTTCTTCTAGGTTGAAGCGTTCGTCTACAGTAGCAGTTTTTATATTTAGGTTTCTCTCTGTTCTCTCCTATATAGATAGATGAATTTGGAACTCTAAATCCAACATGGTTTGTAGTAGCTCTTTGAAACTTGACAAAATAAAGGAGGTCTCAGATTTGTCTCTATGGTTTGTTTCCTCTTCAAGTAGCCATAGGCACAGACTGTGGGAAAGCACTTTCATTGAGAGGGGTTGCCAAGCTTCTACGAAATAACGAGTTTCGAAATACCAGCAAATATTTTTTCACCCAAATTTGATGATTCTTGGTGGTAATGATCAGTACACAAATCCCACTTGGCTCACGAAATTTTGTTCTTCTAGTTTGAAGCTTTCGTCTACAGTAGCAGTTTTTATATTTAAGTTTCCCTCGGTTCTCTCCTATATAGATAGATGAATTTGGAACTCTAAATCCAACATGGTTTGTAGTAGCTCTTTGAAACTTGACAAAATAAAGGAGTTCTCTGATTTTTCTCTATGGTTTGTTTCCTCTTCAAGTAGCCCTAGGCACAGACTTTGGAAAAGCACTTTCATTTAGAGGGGTTGCCAAGCTTCTAAGAAATAACGAGTTTCCGAAATACCAGCAAATATTTTTTCACCCAATCTTGATGATACTTGGAGCTAATGATCAGTACACAAATCCCACTTGGCTCACCAAATTTTGTTCTTCATGGTTGAAGCGTTCGTCTACAGTAGCAGTTTTTATATTTAGGTTTCTCTCTGTTCTCTCCTATATAGATAGATGAATTTGGAACTCTAAATCCAACATGGTTTGTAGTAGCTCTTTGAAACTTGATAAAATAAAGGAGGTCTCAGATTTGTCTCTATGGTTTGTTTCCTCTTCAAGTAGCCGTAGGCACAGACTGTGGGAAAGCACTTTCATTGAGAGGGGTTGCCAAGCTTCTACGAAATAACGAGTTTCGAAATACCAGCAAATATTTTTTCACCCAAATTTGATGATTCTTGGTGGTAATGATCAGTACACAAATCCCACTTGGCTCACGAAATTTTGTTCTTCTAGGTTGAAGCATTCGTCTACAGTAGCAGTTTTTATATTTAAGTTTCCCTCGGTTCTCTCCTATATAGATAGAAGAATTTGGAACTCTAAATCCAACATGTTTTGTAGTAGCTCTTTGAAACTTGACAAAATAAAGGAGTTCTCAGATTTTTCTCTATGGTTTGTTTCCTCTTCAAGTAGCCCTAGGCACAGACTTTGGAAAAGCACTTTCATTTAGAGGGGTTGCCAAGCTTCTAAGAAATAACGAGTTTCCGAAATACTAGCAAATATTTTTTCACCCAATCATGATGATACTTGGAGCTAATGATCAGTACACGAATCCGACTTGGCTCACCAAATTTTGTTCTTCTAGGTTGAAGCGTTCGTCGACAGTAGCAGTTTTTATATTTAGGTTTCCCTCTGTTCTCTCCTATATAGATAGATGAATTTGGAACTCTAAATCCAACATGGTTTGTAGTAGCTCTTTGAAACTTGACAAAATAAAGGAGGTCTCAGATTTGTCTCTATGGTTTGTTTCCTCTTCAAGTAGCCGTAGGCACAGACTGTGGGAAAGCACTTTCATTGAGAGGGGTTGTCAAGCTTTACGAAATAACGAGTTTCGAAATACCAGCAAATATTTTTTCACCCAAATTTGATGATTCTTGGTGGTAATGATCAGTACACAAATCCCACTTGGCTCACGAAATTTTGTTCTTCTAGGTTGAAGCATTCGTCTACAGTAGCGGTTTTTATATTTAGGTTTCTCTCTGTTCTCTCCTATACAGATAGATGAATTTGGAACTCTAAATCCAGTATGGCTTGTAGTAGCTCTTTGAAACTTGACAAAATAAAGGAGTTCACAGATTTGTCTCTATGGTTTGTTTCCTCTTCAAGTAGCCCTAGGCACAGACTGTGGAAAAGCACTTTCATTGAGAGGGGTTGCCAAGCTTCTAAGAAATAACGAGTTTCGAAATACCAGCAAATACTTTTTCGCCCAAATTTGATGATTCTTGGTGGTAATGATCAGTACACAAATCCCACTTGGCTCACGAAATTTTGTTCTTCTAGTTTGAAGCTTTCGTCTACAGTAGCAGTTTTTATATTTAGGTTTCCCTTTGTTCTCTCATATATAGATAGATGAATTTGGAACTCTAAATCCAACATGTTTTGTAGTAGCTCTTTGAAACTTGACAAAACAAAGGAGTTCTCAGATTTGCCTCTATGGTTTGTTTCCTCTTAAAGTAGCCCTAGGCACAGACTGTGGAATAGCACTTTCATTGAGAGGGGTTCCCAAGCTTCTAAGAAATAACGAGTTTCCGAAATACCAGCAAATATTTTTTCACCCAATCTTGATGATACTTGTTGCTAATGATCAGTACACATATCCCACTTGGCTCACCAAATTTAGTTCTTTTAGGTTGAAGCGTTCGTGTACAGTAGCATTTTTTATATTTAGGTTTCTCTCTGTTCTCTCCTATACAGATAGATGAATTTGGAACTCTAAATCCAACATGGTTTGTAGTAGCTCTTTGAAACTTGACAAAATAAAGGAGTTCTCAGTTTTGTCTCTATGGTTTGTTTCCTCATCAAGTAGCCCTAGGCACAGACTGTGGAATAGCACTTTCATTGAGAGGGGTTGCCAAGCTTCTAAGAAATTACGAGTTTCCGAAATACCAGCAAATATTTTTTCACCCAATCTTGATGATACTTGGAGCTAATGATCAGTACACAAATCCGACTTGGCACACCAAATTTTGTTCTTCTAGGTTGAAGCGTTCGTCTACAGTAGCAGTTTTTATATTTAAGTTTCCCTCGGTTCTCTCCTATATAGATAGATGAATTTGGAACTCTAAATCCAACATGGTTTGTAGTAGCTCTTTGAAACTTGACAAAATAAAGGAGTTCTCAGATTTTTCTCTATGGTTTGTTTCCTCTTCAAGTAGCCCTAGGCACAGACTTTGGAAAAGCACTTTCATTTAGAGGGGTTGCCAAGCTTCTAAGAAATAACGAGTTTCCGAAATACCAGCAAATATTTTTTCACCCAATCTTGATGATACTTGGAGCTAATGATCAGTACACAAATCCCACTTGGCTCACCAAATTTTGTTCTTCTTGGTTGAAGCGTTCGTCTACACTAGCAGTTTTTATATTTAGGTTTCCCTCTGTTCTCTCCTATATAGAAAGATGAATTTGGAACTCTAAATCCAACATGGTTTGTAGTAGCTCTTTGAAACTTGACAAAATAAAGGAGTTCTCAGTTTTGTCTCTATGGTTTGTTTCCTCTTCAAGTAGCCCTAGGCACAGACTGTGGAAAGCACTTTCATTGAGATGAGTTGCCAAGCTTCTAAGAAATAACGAGTTTCCAAATACCAGCAAATATTATTTCACACAATCTTGTTGATACTTGGTGGTAATGATCAGTATACAAATCACACTTGGCTCACCAAATTTTGTTCTTCTAGGTTGAAGCGTTCGTCTACAGTAGCAGTTTTTATATTTAGGTTTCTCTCTGTTCTCTCCTATATAGATAGATGAATTTGGAACTCTAAATCCAACATGGTTTGTAGTAGCTCTTTGAAACTTGACAAAATAAAGGAGGTCTCAGATTTGTCTCTATGGTTTGTTTCCTCTTCAAGTAGCCATAGGCACAGACTGTGGGAAAGCACTTTCATTGAGAGGGGTTGCCAAGCTTCTAAGAAATAACGAGTTTCGAAATACCAGCAAATATTTTTTTGCCCAAATTTGATGATTCTTGGTGGTAATGATCAGTACACAAATCCCACTTGGCTCACGAAATTTTGTTCTTCTAGTTTGAAGCTTTCGTCTACAGTAGCAGTTTTTATATTTAAGTTTCCCTCGGTTCTCTCCTATATAGATAGATGAATTTGGAACTCTAAATCCAACATGGTTTGTAGTAGCTCTTTGAAACTTGACAAAATAAAGGAGTTCTCTGATTTTTCTCTATGGTTTGTTTCCTCTTCAAGTAGCCCTAGGCACAGACTTTGGAAAAGCACTTTCATTTAGAGGGGTTGCCAAGCTTCTAAGAAATAACGAGTTTCCGAAATACCAGCAAATATTTTTTCACCCAATCTTGATGATACTTGGAGCTAATGATCAGTACACAAATCCCACTTGGCTCACCAAATTTTGTTCTTCATGGTTGAAGCGTTCGTCTACAGTAGCAGTTTTTATATTTAGGTTTCTCTCTGTTCTCTCCTATATAGATAGATGAATTTGGAACTCTAAATCCAACATGGTTTGTAGTAGCTCTTTGAAACTTGATAAAATAAAGGAGGTCTCAGATTTGTCTCTATGGTTTGTTTCCTCTTCAAGTAGCCGTAGGCACAGACTGTGGGAAAACACTTTCATTGAGAGGGGTTGCCAAGCTTCTACGAAATAACGAGTTTCGAAATACCAGCAAATATTTTTTCACCCAAATTTGATGATTCTTGGTGGTAATGATCAGTACACAAATCCCACTTGGCTCACGAAATTTTGTTCTTCTAGGTTGAAGCATTCGTCTACAGTAGCAGTTTTTATATTTAAGTTTCCCTCGGTTCTCTCCTATATAGATAGAAGAATTTGGAACTCTAAATCCAACATGTTTTGTAGTAGCTCTTTGAAACTTGACAAAATAAAGGAGTTCTCAGATTTTTCTCTATGGTTTGTTTCCTCTTCAAGTAGCCCTAGGCACAGACTTTGGAAAAGCACTTTCATTGAGAGGGGTTGCCAAGCTTCTAAGAAATAACGAGTTTCCGAAATACCAGCAAATATTTTTTCACCCAATCTTGATGATACTTGGAGCTAATGATCAGTACACAAATCCCACTTGGCTCACCAAATTTTGTTCTTCTACTTTGAAGCTTTCGTCTACAGTCGCAGTTTTTATATTTAGGTTTCCCTTTGTTCTCTCATATATAGATAGATGAATTTGGAACTCTAAATCCAACATGTTTTGTAGTAGCTCTTTGAAACTTGACAAAACAAAGGAGTTCTCAGATTTGCCTCTATGGTTTGTTTCCTCTTAAAGTAGCCCTAGGCACAGACTGTGGAATAGCAATTTCATTGAGAGGGGTTGCCAAGCTTCTAAGAAATAACGAGTTTCCGAAATACCAGCAAATATTTTTTCACCCAATCTTGATGATACTTGGAGCTAATGATCAGTACACAAATCCCACTTGGCTCACCAAATTTTGTTCTTCTTGGTTGAAGCGTTCGTCTACAGTAGCAGTTTTTATATTTAGGTTTCCCTCTGTTCTCTCCTATATAGAAAGATGAATTTGGAACTCTAAATCCAACATGGTTTGTAGTAGCTCTTTGAAACTTGACAAAATAAAGGAGTTCTCAGTTTTGTCTCTATGGTTTGTTTCCTCTTCAAGTAGCCCTAGGCACAGACTGTGGAAAGCACTTTCATTGAGATGGGTTGCCAAGCTTCTAAGAAATAACGAGTATCCAAATACCAGCAAATATTATTTCACACAATCTTGTTGATACTTGGTGGTAATGATCAGTATACAAATCCCACTTGGCTCACCAAATTTTGTTCTTCTAGGTTGAAGCGTTCGTCTACAGTAGCAGTTTTTATATTTAGGTTTCTCTCTGTTCTCTCCTATATAGATAGATGAATTTGGAACTCTAAATCCAACATGGTTTGTAGTAGCTCTTTGAAACTTGACAAAATAAAGGAGGTCTCAGATTTGTCTCTATGGTTTGTTTCCTCTTCAAGTAGCCGTAGGCACAGACTGTGGGAAAGCACTTTCATTGAGAGGGGTTGCCAAGCTTCTAAGAAATAACGAATTTCGAAATACCAGCAAATATTTTTTCACACAAATTTGATGATTCTTGGTGGTAATGATCAGTACACAAATCCCACTTGGCTCACGAAATTTTGTTCTTCTAGGTTGAAGCGTTCGTCTACAGTAGCAGTTTTTATATTTAAGTTTCCCTCGGTTCTCTCCTATATAGATAGATGAATTTGGAACTCTAAATCCAACATGGTTTGTAGTAGCTCTTTGAAACTTGACAAAATAAAGGAGTTATCCGATTTTTCTCTATGGTTTGTTTCCTCTTCAAGTAGCCCTAGGCACAGACTTTGGAAAAGCACTTTCATTGAGAGGGGTTGCCAAGCTTCTAAGAAATAACGAGTTTCCGAAATACCAGCAAATATTTTTTCACCCAAATTTGATGATTCTTGGTGGTAATGATCAGTACACAAATCCCACTTGGCTCACGAAATTTTGTTCTTCTAGTTTGAAGCTTTCGTCTACAGTAGCAGTTTTTATATTTAGGTTTCCCTTTGTTCTCTCATATATAGATAGATGAATTTGGAACTCTAAATCCAACATGGTGTGTAGTAGCTCTTTGAAACTTGACAAAATAAAGGAGTTCTCAGATTTGCTTCTATGGTTTGTTTCCTCTTAAAGTAGCCCTAGGCATAGACTGTGGAATAGCACTTTCATTGAGAGGGGTTGCCAAGCTTCTAAGAAATAACGAGTTTCCGAAATACCAGCAAATATTTTTTCACCCAATCTTGATGATACTTGGTGGTCATGATCAGTACACATATCCCACTTGGCTCACCAAATTTAGTTCTTCTAGGTTGAAGCGTTCGTGTACAGTAGCAGTTTTTATATTTAGGTTTCTCTCTGTTCTCTCCTATACAGATAGATGAATTTGGAACTCTAAATCCAACATGGTTTGTAGTAGCTCTTTGAAACTTGACAAAATAAAGGAGTTCTCAGTTTTGTCTCTATGGTTTGTTTCCTCTTCAAGTAGCCCTAGGCACAGACTATGGAATAGCACTTTCATTGAGAGGGGTTGCCAAGCTTCTAAGAAATAACGAGTTTCCGAAATACCAGCAAATATTTTTTCACCCAATCTTGATGATACTTGCAGCTAATGATCAGTACACAAATCCGACTTGGCATACCAAATTTTGTTCTTCTAGGTTGAAGCGTTCGTCTACAGTAGCAGTTTTTATATTTAAGTTTCCCTCGGTTCTCTCCTATATAGATAGATGAATTTGGAACTCTAAATCCAACATGGTTTGTAGTAGCTCTTTGAAACTTGACAAAATAAAGGAGTTCTCAGATTTTTCTCTATGGTTTGTTTCCTCTTCAAGTAGCCCTAGGCACAGACTTTGGAAAAGCACTTTCATTTAGAGGGGTTGCCAAGCTTCTAAGAAATAACGAGTTTCCGAAATACCAGCAAATATTTTTTCACCCAATCTTGATGATACTTGGAGCTAATGATCAGTACACAAATCCCACTTGGCTCACCAAATTTTGTTCTTCTTGGTTGAAGCGTTCGTCTACACTAGCAGTTTTTATATTTAGGTTTCCCTCTGTTCTCTCCTATATAGAAAGATGAATTTGGAACTCTAAATCCAACATGGTTTGTAGTAGCTCTTTGAAACTTGACAAAATAAAGGAGTTCTCAGTTTTGTCTCTATGGTTTGTTTCCTCTTCAAGTAGCCCTAGGCACACACTGTGGAAAGCACTTTCATTGAGATGAGTTGCCAAGCTTCTAAGAAATAACGAGTTTCCAAATACCAGCAAATATTATTTCACACAATCTTGTTGATACTTGGTGGTAATGATCAGTATACAAATCACACTTGGCTCACCAAATTTTGTTCTTCTAGGTTGAAGCGTTCGTCTACAGTAGCAGTTTTTATATTTAGGTTTCTCTCTGTTCTCTCCTATATAGATAGATGAATTTGGAACTCTAAATCCAACATGGTTTGTAGTAGCTCTTTGAAACTTGACAAAATAAAGGAGGTCTCAGATTTGTCTCTAAGGTTTGTTTCCTCTTCAAGTAGCCATAGGCACAGACTGTGGGAAAGCACTTTCATTGAGAGGGGTTGCCAAGCTTCTAAGAAATAACGAGTTTCGAAATACCAGCAAATATTTTTTTGCCCAAATTTGATGATTCTTGGTGGTAATGATCAGTACACAAATCCCACTTGGCTCACGAAATTTTGTTCTTCTAGTTTGAAGCTTTCGTCTACAGTAGCAGTTTTTATATTTAAGTTTCCCTCGGTTCTCTCCTATATAGATAAATGAATTTGGAACTCTAAATCCAACATGTTTTGTAGTAGCTCTTTGAAACTTGACAAAACAAAGGAGTTCTCAGATTTGCCTCTATGGTTTGTTTCCTCTTAAAGTAGCCCTAGGCACAGACTGTGGAATAACACTTTCATTGAGAGGGGTTGCCAAGCTTCTAAGAAATTACGAGTTTCCGAAATACCAGCAAATATTTTTTCACCCAATCTTGATGATACTTGGAGCTAATGATCAGTACACACATCCCACTTGGCTCACCAAATTTTGTTCTTCTAGGTTGAAGCGTTCGTCTACAGTAGCAGTTTTTATATTTAAGTTTCCCTCGGTTCTCTCCTATATAGATAGATGAATTTGGAACTCTAAATCCAACATGGTTTGTAGTAGCTCTTTGAAACTTGACAAAATAAAGGAGTTCTCCGATTTTTCTCTATGGTTTGTTTCCTCTTCAAGTAGCCCTAGGCACAGACTTTGGAAAAGCACTTTCATTGAGAGGGGTTGCCAAGCTTCTAAGAAATTACGAGTTTCCGAAATACCAGCAAATATTTTTTCACCCAATCTTGATGATACTTGGAGCTAATGATCAGTACACAAATCCCACTTGGCTCACCCAATTTTGTTCTTCTTGGTTGAAGCGTTCGTCTACAGTAGCAGTTTTTATATTTAGGTTTCCCTCTGTTCTCTCCTATATAGAAAGATGAATTTGAACTCTAAATCCAACATGGTTTGAAGTAGCTCTTTGAATCTTGAAAAAATAAAGGAGTTCTCAGTTTTGTCTCTATGGTTTGTTTCCTCTTCAAGTAGCCCTAGGCACAGACTGTGGAAAGCACTTTCATTGAGATGGGTTGCCAAGCTTCTAAGAAATTACGAGTTTCCGAAATACCAGCAAATATTATTTCACACAAACTTGTGGATACTTGGTGGTAATGATCAGTATACAAATCTCACTTGGCTCACGAAATTTTGTTCTTCTAGTTTGAAGATTTCGTCTACAGTAGCAGTTTTTATATTTAAGTTTCCCTCGGTTCTCTCCTATATAGATAGATGAATTTGGAACTCTAAATCCAACATGGTTTGTAGTAGCTCTTTGAAACTTGACAAAATAAAGGAGTTCTCCGATTTTTCTCTATGGTTTGTTTCCTCTTCAAGTAGCCCTAGGCAAGACTTTGGAAAAGCACTTTCATTGAGAGGGGTTGCCAAGCTTCTAAGAAATAACGAGTTTCCGAAATACCAGCAAATATTTTTTCACCCAAATTTGATGATTCTTGGTGGTAATGATCAGTACACAAATCCCACTTGGCTCACGAAATTTTGTTCTTCTAGTTTGGAGCTTTCGTTTACAGTAGCAGTTTTTATATTTAGGTTTCCCTTTGTTCTCTCATATATAGATAGATGAATTTGGAACTCTAAATCCAACATGTTTTGTAGTAGCTCTTTGAAACTTGACAAAATAAAGGAGTTCTCAGTTTTGTATCTATGGTTTGTTTCCTCTTCAATTAGCCCTAGGCACAGACTGTGGAAAGCACTTTCATTGAGATGGGTTGCCAAGCTTCTAAGAAATTACGAGTTTCCGAAATACGAGCAAATATTATTTCACACAATCTTGTTGATACATGGTAGTGATGATCAGTATACAAATCACACTTGGCTCACCAAATTTTGTTCTTCTAGGTTGAAGCGTTCGTCCACAGTAGCAGTTTTTATATTTAGGTTTCTCTCTGTTCTCTCCTATATAGATAGATGAATTTGGAACTCTAAATCCAACATGGTGTGTAGTAGCTCTTTGAAACTTGACAAAATAAAGGAGGTCTCAGATTTGTCTCTATGGTTTGTTTCCTCTTCCAGTAGCCGTAGGCACAGACTGTGGGAAAGCACTTTCATTGAGAGGGGTTGCCAAGCTTCTAAGAAATAACGAGTTTCGAAATACCAGCAAATATTTTTTCACCCAAACTTGATGATTCTTGGTGGTAATGATCAGTACACAAATCCCACTTGGCTCACGAAATTTTGTTCTTCTAGGTTGAAGCGTTCGTCTACAGTAGCAGTTTTTATATTTAAGTTTCACTCTGTTCTCTCCTATATAGATAGATGAATTTGGAACTCTAAATCCAACATGGTTTGTAGTAGCTCTTTGAAACTTGACAAAATATAGGAGTTCTCAGATTTGTCCCTATGGTTTGTTTCCTCTTCAAGTAGCCCTAGGCACAGACTTTGGAAAAGCACTTTCATTGAGAGGGGTTGCCAAGCTTCTAAGAAATAACGAGTTTCTGAAATAGCAGCAAATATTTTTTCACCCAATCTTGATGATACTTGGAGCTAATGATGAGTACACAAATCCCACTTGGCTCACCAAATTTTGTTCTTCTTGGTTGAAGCGTTCATCTACAGTAGCAGTTTTTATATTTAGGTTTCCCTCTGTTCTCTCCTATATAGAAAGATGAATTTGGAACTCTAAATCCAACATGGTTTGTAGTAGCTCTTTGAAACTTGACAAAATAAAGGAGTTCTCAGTTTTGTCTCTATGGTTTGTTTCCTCTTCAAGTAGCCCTAGGCACAGACTGTGGAAAGCACTTTCATTGAGAAGGGTTGCCAAGCTTCTAAGGAATAACGAGTTTCCGAAATACCAGCAAATATTTTTTCACACAATCTTGTTGAAACTTGGTGGCAATGATCAGTACACAAATCCCACTTGGCTCACGAAATTTTGTTCATCTAGTTTGAAGCTTTCGTCTACAGTAGCAGTTTTTATATTTAGGTTTCCCTCTGTTCTCTCCTATACAGATAGATAAATTTGGAACTCTAAATCCAACATGGTTTGTAGTAGCTCTTTGAAACTTGACAAAATAAAGGAGTTCTCAGTTTTGTCTCTATGGTTTGTTTCCTCTTCAAGTACCCTAGGCACAGACTGTGGAAAAGCACTTTCATTGAGAGGGGTTGCCAAGCTTCTAAGAAATTACGAGTTTCCGAAATACCAGCAAATATTTTTTCACCCAATCTTGATGATACTTGGAGCTAATGATCAGTACACAAATCCGACTTGGCTCACCAAATTTTGTTCTTCTAGGTTGAAGCGTTCGTCGACAGTAGCAATTCTTATATTTAGGTTTCCCTCTGTTCTCTCCTATATAGAAAGATGAATTTGGAACTCTAAATCCAACATGGTTTGTAGTAGCTCTTTGAAACTTGACAAAATAAAGGAGTTCTCAGTTTTGTGTTTATGGTTTGTTTCCTCTTCAAGTAGCCCTAGGCACAGACTGTGGAAAGCACTTTCATTGAGATGGGTTGCCAAGCTTCTAAGAAATAACGAGTTTCCGAAATACCAGCAAATATTATTTCACACAATCTTGTTGATACTTGGTGGTTATGATCAGTATACAAATCCCACTTGGCTCACCAATTTTTGTTCTTCTAGGTTGAAGGGTTCGTCTACAGTAGCAGTTTTTATATTTAGGTTTCTCTCTGTTCTCTCCTATATAGATAGATGAATTTGGAACTCTAAATCCAACATGGTTTGTAATAGCTTTTTGAAACTTGACAAAATAAAGGAGGTCTCAGATTTGTCTCTATGGTTTGTTTCCTCTTCAAGTAGCCGTAGGCACAGACTGTGGAAAAGCACTTTCATTGAGAGGGGTTGCCAAGCTTCTAAGAAATAACGAGTTTCGAAATACCAGCAAATATTTTTTCACCCAAATTTTATGATTCTTGGTGTTAATGATCAGTACACAAATCCCACTTGGCTCTCGAAATTTTGTTCTTCTAGTTTGAAGCTTTCGTCTACAGTATCAGTTTTTATATTTAAGTTTCCCTCGATTCTCTCCTATATAGATAGATGAATTTGGAACTCTAAATCCAATATGGTTTGTAGTAGCTCTTTGAAACTTGACAAAATAAAGGAGTTCTCCGATTTTTCTCTATGGTTTGTTTCCTCTTCAAGTAGCCCTAGGCACAGACTTTGGAAAAGCACTTTCATTTAGAGGGGTTGCCAAGCTTCTAAGAAATAACGAGTTTCCGAAATACCAGCAAATATTATTTAACACAATCCTGTTGATACTTGGTGGTAATGATCAGTATACAAATCCCACTTGGCTCACCAAATTTTGTTCTTCTAGGTTGAAGCGTTCGTCTACAGTAGCAGTTTTTATATTTAGGTTTCTCTCTGTTCTCTCCTATATAGATAGATGAATTTGGAACTCTAAATGCAACATGGTTTGTAGTAGCTCTTTGAAACTTGACAAAATAAATGAGGTCTCAGATTTGTCTCTATGGTTTGTTTCCTCTTCAAGTAGCCGTAGGCAAAGACTGTGGGAAAGCACTTTCATTGAGAGGGGTTGCCAAGCTTCTAAGAAATAACGAGTTTCGAACTACCAGCAAATATTTTTTCACCCAAACTTGATGATTCTTGGTGGTAATGATCAGTACACAAATCCCACTTGGCTCACGAAATTTTGTTCTTCTAGGTTGAAGCGTTCGTCTACAGTAGCAGTTTTTATATTTAAGTTTCCCTCGGTTCTCTCCTATATAGATAGATGAATTTGGAACTCTAAATCCAACATGGTTTGTAGTAGCTCTTTGAAACTTGACAAAATAAAGGAGTTCTCAGTTTTGTCTCTACGGTTTGTTTCCTCTTCAAGTAGCCCTAGGCACAGACTTTGGAAAAGCACTTTCATTGAGAGGGGTTGCGAAGCTTCTAAGAAATTACGAGTTTCCGAAATACCAGCAAATATTTTTTCACCCAATCTTAATGATACTTGGAGCTAATGATCAGTACACAAATCCCACTTGGCTCACCAAATTTTGTTCTTCTTGGTTGAAGCGTTCGTCTACAGTAGCAGTTTTTATATTTATGTTTCCCTCTGTTCTCTCCTATATAGAAAGATGAATTTGGAACTCTAAATCCAACATGGTTTGTAGTAGCTCTTTGAATCTTGAAAAAAAAAAGGAGTTCTCAGTTTTGTCTCTATGGTTTGTTTCCTCTTCAAGTAGCCCTAGGCACAGACTGTGGAAAGCACTTTCATTGAGATGGGTTGCCAAGCTTCTAAAAAATTACGAGTTTCCGAAATACCAGCAAATATTATTTCACACAATCTTGTTGATACTTGGTGGTAATGATCAGTATACAAATCTCACTTGGCTCACCAAATTTTGTTCTTCTAGGTTGAAGCGTTCGTCTACAGTAGCAGTTTTTATATTTAGGTTTCTCTCTGTTCTCTCCTATATAGATAGATGAATTTGGAACTCTAAATCCAACATGGTTTGTAGTAGCTCTTTGAAACTTGACAAAATAAAGGAGGTCTCAGATTTGTCTCTATGGTTTGTTTCCTCTTCAAGTAGCCGTAGGCACAGACTGTGGGAAAGCACTTTCATTGAGAGGGGTTGCCAAGCTTCTAAGAAATAACGAGTTTCGAAATACCAGCAAATATTTTTTCACCCAAATTTGATGATTCTTCGTGGTAATGATCAGTACACAAATCCCACTTGGCTCACGAAATTTTGTTCTTCTAGTTTGAAGCTTTAGTCTACAGTAGCAGTTTTTATAATTAGGTTTCCCTTTGTTCTCTCATATATAGATAGATGAATTTGGAACTCTAAATCCAACATGGTTTGTAGTAGCTCTTTGAAACTTGACAAAATAAAGGAGTTCTCAGATTTGCCTTTATGGTTTGTTTCCTCTTCAAGTAACCCTAGGCACAGACTGTGGAAAAGCACTTTCATTGAGAGGAGTTGCCAAGCTTCTAAGAAATAAAAAGTTTCCGAAATACCAGCAAATATTTTTTCACCCAATCTTGATGATACTTGTTGCTAATGATCAGTACACATATCCAACTTGGCTCACCAAATTTAGTTCTTCTAGGTTGACGCGTTCGTGTACAGTAGCATTTTTATATTTAGGTTTCCCTCTGTTCTCTCCTACACAGATAGATGAATTTGGAACTCTAAATCCAACATGGTTTGTAGTAGCTCTTTGAAACTTGACAAAATAAAGGAGTTCTCCGATTTTTCTCTATGGTTTGTTTCCTCTTCAAGTAGACCTAGGCACAGACTGTGGAAAGCACTTTTATTGAGTTGGGTTGCCAAGCTTCTAAGAAATTACGAGTTTCCGAAATACCAGCAAATATTATTTCACACAATCTTGTTGGTACTTGGTGGTGATGATCAGTATACAAATCCCACTTGGCTCACCAAATTTTGTTCTTCTAGGTTGAAGCGTTCGTCTACAGTAGCAGTTTTTATATTTAGGTTTCCCTCGGTTCTCTCCTATATAGATAGATGAATTTGGAACTCTAAATCCAACATGGTTTGTAGTAGCTCTTTGAAACTTGACAAAATAAAGGAATTCTCCGATTTTTCTCTATGGTTTGTTTCCTCTTCAAGTAGCCCTAGGCACAGACTTTGGAAAAGCACTTTCATTGAGAGGGGTTGCCAAGCTTCTAAGAAATAACGAGTTTCCGAAATACCAGCAAATATTTTTTCACCCAATCTTGATGATACTTGGAGCTAATGATCAGTACACAAATCCCACTTGGCTCACCAAATTTTGTTCTTCTTGGTTGAAGCGTTCGTCTACAGTAGCAGTTTTTATATTTAGGTTTCCTTCTGTTCTCTCCTATATAGAAAGATGAATTTGGAACTTTAAATCCAACATGGTTTGTAGTAGCTCTTTGAAACTTGACAAAATAAAGGAGTTCTCAGTTTTGTCTCTATGGTTTGTTTCCTCTTCAAGTAGCCCTAGGCACAGACTGTGGAAAGCACTTTCATTGAGATGGGTTGCCAAGCTTCTAAGAAATAACGAGTTTCCGAAATACCAGCAAATATTTTTTCACACAATCTTGTTGATACTTGGTGGTAATGATCAGTACACAAATCCCACTTGGCTCACCAAATTTTGTTCTTCTAGGTTGAAGCGTTCGTCTACAGTAGCAGTTTTTATATTTAGGTTTCTCTCTGTTCTCTCCTATATAGATAGGTGAATTTGGAACTCTAAATCCAACAGGGTTTGTCGTAGCTCTTTGAAACTTGACAAAATAAAGAAGGTCTCAGATTTGTCTCTATGGTTTGTTTCCTCTTCAAGTAGCCCTAGGCACAGACTGTGGAAAAGCACTTTAATTGAGAGGGGTTGCCAAGCTTCTAAGAAATAACGAGTTTCGAAATACCAGCAAATATTTTTCACCCAAATTTGATGGTTCTTGGTGGTAATGATCAGTACACAAATCCCACTTGGCTCACGAAATTTTGTTCTTCTAGTTTGAAGCTTTCGTCTACAGTAGCAGTTTTTATATTTAAGTTTCCCTCGGTTCTCTCCTATATAGATAGATGAATTTGGAACTCTAAATCCTACATGGTTTGTAGTAGCTCTTTGAAACTTGACAAAATAAAGGAGTTCTCAGATTTGTCTCTATGGTTTGTTTCCTCTTCAAGTAGTCCTAGGCACAGACTTTGGAAAAGCACTTTCATTGAGAGGGGTTGCCAAGCTTCTAAGAAAAAACGAGTTTCCGAAATACCAGGAAATATTTTTTCACCCAATCTGATGATACTTGGAGCTAAGGATCAGTACACAAATCCCACTTGGCTCACCAAATTTTGTTCTTCTTGGTTGAAGCGTTCGTCTACAGTAGCAGTTTTTATATTTAGGTTTACCTCTGTTCTCTCCTATATAAAAAGATGAATTTGGAACTCTAAATCCAACATGGTTTGTAGTAGCTCTTTGAAACTTGAGAAAATAAAGGAGTTCTCAGTTTTGTCTCTATGGTTTGTTTCCTCTTCAAGTAGCCCTAGGCACAGACTGTGGAAAGCACTTTCATTGAGATGGGTTGCCAATCTTCTAAGAAATAACGAGTTTCCGAAATACCAGCAAATATTTTTTCACACAATCTTGTTGATACTTGGTGGTAATGATCAGTACACAAATCCCACTTGGCTCACCAAATTTTGTTCTTCTAGGTTGAAGCGTTCGTCTACAGTAGCAGTTTTTATATTTAGGTTTCTCTCTGTTCTCTCCTATATAGATAGATGAATTTGGAACTCTAAATCCAACATGGTTTGTAGTAGCTCTTTGAAACTTGTCAAAATATAGGAGTTCTCAGATTTGTCTCTATGTTTTGTTTTCTCTTCAAAAAGCCCTAGGCACAGACTGTGGAAAAGCACTTTCATTGAGAGGGGTTGCCAAGCTTCTAAGAAATAAGGAGTTTCCGAAATACCAGCAAATATTTTTTCACCCAAATTTGATGATTCTTGGTGGTAATGATCAGTACACAAATCCCACTTGGCTCACGAAATTTTGTTCTTCTAGTTTGAAACTTTCGTCTACAGTAGCAGTTTTTATATTTAGGTTTCACTCTGTTCTCTCCTATATAGATAGATGAATTTGGAACTCTAAATCCAACATGGTTTGTAGTAGCTCTTTGAAACTTGACAAAATAAAGGAGTTCTCAGATTTGCCTCTATGGTTTGTTTCCTCTTCAAGTAGCCCTAGGCCCAGACTGTGGAAAAGCACTTTCATTGAGATGGGTTGCCAAGCTTCTAAGAAATTACAAGTTCCGAAATACCAGCAAATATTTTTTCACCCAATCTTGATGATACTTGGTGGTAATGATCAGTACACAAATCCCACTTGGCTCACCAAATTTTGTTCTTCTAGGTTGAAGCGTTCGTCTACAGTAGCAGTTTTTATATTTAGGTTTCACTCTGTTTTCTGATATATAGATAGATGAATTTGGAACTCTAAATCCAACATGGTTTGTAGTAGCTCTTTGAAACTTGACAAAATAAAGGAGTTCTCAGTTTTGCCTCTATAGTTTGTTTCCTCTTAAATTAGCCCTAGGCACAGACTGTGGAAAGCACTTTCATTGAGATGGGTTGCCAAGCTTCTAAGAAATAACGAGTTTCCGAAATACCAGCAAATATTTTTTCACACAATCTTGATGATACTTGGTGGTAATGATCAGTACACAAATCCAACTTGGCTCACCAAATTTTGGTCTTCTAGGTTGAAGCGTTCGTCTACAGTAGCAGTTTTTATATTTAGGTTTCCCTCTGTTCTCTCCTATTTAGATAGATGAATTTGGAACTCTAAATCCAACATGGTTTTTAGTAGCTCTTTGAAACTTGACAAAATAAAGGTGTTCTCAGTTTTGTCTCTATGGTTTGTTTCCTCTTCAAGTAGCCCTACGCACAGACTGTGGAAAAGCACTTTCATTGAGAGGGGTTGCCAAGCTTCTAAGAAATAACGAGTTTCCGAAATGCCAGCAAATATTTTTTCAGCCAATCTTGAGGATACTTGTTGCTAATGATCAGTACACAAATCCCACTTGG
Organism: Callospermophilus lateralis; assembly: GCF_048772815.1. Taxonomy (NCBI): domain Eukaryota; kingdom Metazoa; phylum Chordata; class Mammalia; order Rodentia; family Sciuridae; genus Callospermophilus; species Callospermophilus lateralis. Next base: position 56,236 of record NW_027515344.1, on the reverse strand, counting down.
CTCACCAAATTCTGTTCTTCTAGGTTGAAGCGTTCGTCTACAGTAGCAGTTTTTATATTTAGGTTTCACTCTGTTCTCTCATATATAGATAGATGAATTTCGAACTCTAAATCCAACATGGTTTGTAGTAGCTCTTTGAAACTTGACAAAATAAAGGAGTTCTCAGTTTTTTCTCTATGGTTTGTTTCCTCTTCAAGTAGCCCTAGTCACAGATTGTGGAAAAGCACTTTCATTGAGAGGGTTGCCAAGCTTCTAAGAAATTACAAGTTTCCGAAATACCAGCAAATATTTTTTCACCCAATCTTGATGATACTTGTTGCTAATGATCAGTACACAAATCCCACTTGGCTCACCAAATTCTGTTCTTCTAGGTTGAAGCGTTCGTCTACAGTAGCAGTTTTTATATTTAGGTTTCCCTCTGTTCTCTCCTATATAGATAGATGAATTTGGAACTCTAAATCCAACATGGTTTGTAGTAGCTCTTTGAAACTTGACAAAATAAAGGAGTTCTCAGTTTTGTCTCTATGGTTTGTTTCCTCTTCAAATAGCCCTAGGCACAGACTGTGGAAAACCACTTTCATTGAGAGGGGTTGCCAAGCTTCTAAGAAATAACGAGTTTCCGAAATACCAGCAAATATTTTTTCACCCAATCTTGATGATACTTGGTGGTAATGATCAGTACACAAATCCCACTTGGCTCACCAAATTTTGTTCTTCTTGGTTGAAGTGTTCGTCTACAGTAGCAGTTTTTATATTTAGGTTTCAATCTGTTGTCTCCTGTATAGATAGATGAATTTGGAACTCTAAATCCAACATGGTTTGTACTAGCTCTTTGAAACTTGAAAAATAAAAGCGTTCTCAGTTTTGTCTCTATGGATTGTTTCCTCTTCTCTTAGCCCTAGGCACAGACTGTGGAAAAGCAATTTCATTGAGATGGGTTGCCAACCTTCTAAGAAATAACGAGTTTCCGAAATACCAGCAAATATTTTTTCTCCCAATCTTGATGATACTTGTTGCTAATGATCAGTACACAAATCCCACTTGGCTCACCAAATTCTGTTCTTCTAGGTTGAAGCGTTCGTCTACAGTAGCAGTTTTTATATTTAGGTTTCCCTCTGTTCTGTCCTATATAGATATATGAATTTGGAACTCTAAATCCAACATGGTTTCTAGTAGCTCTTTGAAACTTGACAAAATAAAGGAGTTCTCAGTTTTGTCTCAATGGTTTGTTTCCTCCTCAAGTAGCCCTAGGCACAGAATGTGGAAAAGAACTTTCATTGAGAGTGGTTGCCAAGCTTCTAAGAAATTACAAGTTCCGAAATACCAGCAAATATTTTTTCACCCAATCTTGATGATACTTGGTGGTAATGATCAGTACACAAATCCCACTTGGCTCACCAAATTTTGTTCTTCTAGGTTGAAGCGTTCGTCTACAGTAGCAGTTTTTATATTTAGGTTTCTCTCTGTTCTCTCCTATATAGATAGATGAATTTGGAACTCTAAATCCCACATGGTTTGTAGTAGCTCTTTGAAAATTAACAAAATAAAGGAGTTCTCAATTTTGTCTCTATGGTTTGTTTCCTCTTCAAGTAGCCCTAGGCACAGACTGTGGAAAAGCACTTTCAATGAGAGGGGTTGCCAAGCTTCTAAGAAATAACGAGTTTCCGAAATACCAGCAAATATTTTTTCAGCCAATCTTGATGATACCAGTTGCTGATGATCAGTACACAAATCCCACTTGGCTCACCAAATTCTGTTCTTCTAGGTTGAAGCGTTCGTCTACAGTAGCAGTTTTTATATTTAGGTTTCCCTCTGTTCTCTCCTATATAGATAGATGAATTTGGAACTGTAAATCCAACATGGTTTGTAGTAGCTCTTTGAAACGTGACAAAATAAAGGAGTTCTCAGTTTTTTCCCTATAATTTGTTTCCTCATCAAGTAGCCCTAGGCACAGACTGTGGAAAACCACTTTCATTGAGAGGGGTTGCCAAGCTTCTACGAAATTACGAGTTTCCGAAATACCAGCAAATATTTTTTCACCCAATCTTGATGATACTTGGTGGTAATGATCAGTACAGAAATCCCACTTTGGTCACCAAATTTTGTTCTTCTAGGTTGAAGCATTCGTCTACAGTAGCAGTTTTTATATTTAGGTTTCCCTCTGTTCTCTCCTATTTAGATAGATGAATTTGGAACTCTAAATCCAATATGGTTGTTAGTAGCTCTTTGAAACTTGACAAAATAAAGGAGTTCTCAGTTTTGTCTCTATGGTTTGTTTCCTCTTGAAGTAGCCCTAGGCACAGACTGTGGAAAAGCAATTTCATTGAGAGGGGTTGCCAAGCTTCTAAGAAATAACGAGTTTCCGAAATACCAGCAAATATTTTTTCAGCCAATCTTGAGGATACTTGTTGCTGATGATCAGTACACAAATCCCACTTGGCTCACCAAATTCTGTTCTTCTAGGTTGAAGCGTTCTTGTACAGTAGCAGTTTTTATATTTAGGTTTCTCTCTGTTCTCTCCTATTTAGATAGATGAATACGGAACTCTAAATCCAACCTGGTTTCTAGTAGCTCTTTGAAACTTGACAAAATAAAGGAGTTCTCAGTTTTGTCCCTATGGTTTGTTTCCTCTTCAAGTAGCCCTAGGCACAGATGTGGAAAACCACTTTCATTGAGAGGGGTTGCCAAGCTTCTAAGAAATAACGAGTTTCTGAAATACCAGCAAATATTTTTTCACCCAATCTTGATGATACTTGGTGGTAATGATAAGTACACAAATCCCACTTGGCTCACCAAATTTTGTTCTTCTAGGTTGAAGCGTTCGTCTACAGTAGCAGTTTTTATATTTAGGTTTCCCTCTGTTCTCTCCTGTATAGATAGATGAATTTGGAACTCTAAATCCAACATGGTTTGTACTAGCTCTTTGAAACTTGAAAAATAAAAGCGTTCTCAGTATTGTCTCTATGGATTGTTTCCTCTTCTCTTAGCCCTAGGCAAGACTGTGGAAAAGCCATTTAATTGAGAGGGGTTGCCAAGCTTCTAAGAAATAACGAGTTTCCGAAATACCAGCAAATATTTTTTCACCCAATCTTAATGATACTTGTTGCTAATGATCAGTACACAAATTTCACTTGGCTCACCAAATTCTGTTCTTCTAGTTTGAAGAGTTCGTCTACAGTAGCAGTTTTTATATTTAGGGTTTTCTCTGTTCTCTCCTATATAGATAGAGTAATTTGGAACTCTAAATCCAACATGGATTGTAGTAGCTCTTTGAAACTTGACAAAATAAAGGAGTTCTCAGTTGTGTCTCTATGGTTTGTTTCGTTTTCAAGTAGCCCTAGGCACAGACTGTGGAAGCACTTTCATTGAGATGGGTTGCCAAGCTTCTAAGAAATAACGAGTATCCAAAATACCAGCAGATATTTTTTCACCCAGTCCTGATGATACTTTTTGGTAATGATCAGTACACAAATCCCACTAGGCTCACCAAATTTTGTTCTTCTAGGTTGAAGCGTTCGTCTACAGTAGCAGTTTTTATATTTCGGTTTCCCTCTGTTCTCTCCTGTATAGATAGATGAATTTGGAACTCTAAATCCAACATGGTTTGTAGTAGCTCTTTGAAACTTGACAAAATAAAGGCGTTCTCAGTTTTGTCTCTATGGATTGTTTCCTCTTCTGTTAGCCCTAGGCACACACTGTGGAAAAGCACTTTCATTGAGAGGGGTTGCCAAGCTTCTAAGGAATTATGAATTTCAGAAATACCAGCAAATATTTTTTCACCCAATCTTGATGATTCTTGGTGGCAATGATCAGTACACAAATCCCACTTTTCTCACCAAATTTTGTTCTTCTAGGTTGAAGCATTCGTCTACAGTAGCAGTTTTTATATTTAGGTTTCCCTCTGTTCTCTCCTATTTAGATAGATGAATTTGGAACTCTAAATCCAACATGGTTTGTAGTAGCTCTTTGAAACTTGACAAAATAAAGGAGTTCTCAGTTTTGTCTCTATGGTTTGTTTCCTCTTCAAGTAGCCCTAGGCACAGACTGTGGAAAAGCAATTTCATTGAGAGGGGTTGCCAAGCTTCTAAGAAATAACGAGTTTCCGAAATACCAGCAAATATGTTTTCAGCCAATCTTGAGGATACTTGTTGCTGATGATCAGTACACAAATCCCACTTGGCTCACCAAATTCTGTTCTTCTAGGTTGAAGCGTTCGTCTACAGTAGCAGTTTTTATATTTAGGTTTCACTCTGTTCTCTCATATATAGATAGATGAATTTGGAACTCTAAATCCAACATGGTTTGTAGTAGCTCTTTGAAACTTGACAAAATAAAGGAGTTCTCAGTTTTGTCTCTATGGTTTGTTTCCTCTTCAAGTAGCCCTAGTCACAGACTGTGGAAAAGCACTTTCATTGAGAGGGTTGCCAAGCTTCTAAGAAATTACTAGTTTCCGAAATACCAGCAAATATTTTTTCACCCAATCTTGATGATACTTGTTGCTAATGATCAGTACACAAATCCCACTTGGCTCACCAAATTCTGTTCTTCTAGGTTGAAGCGTTCGTCTACAGTAGCAGTTTTTATATTTAGGTTTCCCTCTGTTCTCTCCTATATAGATAGATGAATTTGGAACTCTAAATCCAACATGGTTTGTAGTAGCTCTTTGAAACGTGACAAAATAAAGGAGTTCTCAGTTTTGTCTCTATGGTTTGTTTCCTCTTCAAGTAGCCCTAATCACAGACTGAGGAAAAGCACTTTCATTGAGAGGGGTTGCCAAGCTTCTAAGAAATAACGAGTTTCCGAAATACCAGCAAATATGTTTTCAGCCAATCTTGATGATACTTGTTGCTGATGATCAGTACACAAATCCCACTTGGCTCACAAAATTCTATTCTTCTAGGTTGAAGCATTCGTCTACAGTAGCAGTTTTTATATTTAGGTTTCCCTCTGTTCTCTCATATATAGATAGATGAATTTGGAAATCTAAATCCAACATGGTTTTTAGTAGCTCTTTGAAACTTGACAAAATAAAGGAGTTCTCAGTTTTGTCTCTATGGTTTGTTTTTTCTTTAAGTAGCCCTAGGCACAGACTGTGGAAAATAACTTTAATTGAGAGGGGTATCCAAGCTTCTAAGAAATTACAAGTTTCCGAAATACCAGCAAATATTTTTTCACCCAATCTTGATGATACTTGGTGGTAATGATCAGTACACAAATCCCACTTGGCTCACCAATTTTGTTCTTTTAGGTTGAAGCGTTCGTCTACAGTAGCAGTTTTTATATTTAGGTTTCCTCTGTTCTGTCTATATAGATATATGAATTTGGAACTCTAAATCCAACATGGTTTCTAGTAGCTCTTTGAAACTTGACAAAATAAAGGAGTTCTCAGTTTTGTCTCAATGTTTGTTTCCTCCTCAAGTAGCCCTAGCACAGAATGTGGAAAAGAACTTTCATTGAGAGTGGTTGCCAAGCTTCTAAGAAATTACAAGTTCCAGAATACCAGCAAATATTTTTTCACCCAATCTGATGATACTTGGTGTGGTAATGATCAGTACACAAATCCCACTTGGCTCACCAAATTTTGTTCTTCTAGGTTGAAGCGTTCGTCTACAGTAGCAGTTTTTATAATTTAGGTTTCTCTCTGTTCTCTCCTATATAGATAGATGAATTTGGAACTCTAAATCCCACATGGTTTGTAGTAGCTCTTTGAAAATTAACAAAATAAAGGAGTTCTCAATTTTGTCTCTATGGTTGGTTTCCTCTTCAAGTAGCCCTAGGCACAGACTGTGAAAAGCACTTTCAATGAAAGGGGTTGCCAAGCTTCTAAGAAATAACGAGTTTCCGAATACCAGCAAATATTTTTTCAGCCAATCTTGATGATACCTGTTGCTGATGATCAGTACACAAATCCCACTTGGCTCACCAATTCTGTTCTTCTAGGTTGAAGCGTTCGTCTACAGTAGCAGTTTTATATTTAGGTTTCCCTCTGTTCTCTCCTATATAGATAGATGAATTTGGAACTGTAAATCCAACATGGTTTGTAGTAGCTCTTTGAAACGTGACAAAATAAAGGAGTTCTCATTTTTGTCCCTATAATTTGTTTCCTCTTCAAGTAGCCCTAGGCACAGACTGTGGAAAACCACTTTCATTGAGAGGGGTTGCCAAGCTTCTACGAAATTACGAGTTTCCGAAATACCAGCAAATATTTCTTCACCCAATCTTGATGATACTTGGTGGTAATGATCAGTACAGAAATCCACTTTGGTCACCAAATTTTGTTCTTCTAGGTTGAAGCATTCGTCTACAGTAGCAGTTTTTATATTTAGGTTTTCCCTCTGTTCTCTCCTATTTAGATAGATGAATTTGGAACTCTAAATCCAATATGGTTGTTAGTAGCTCTTTGAAACTTGACAAAATAAAGGAGTTCTCAGTTTTGTCTCTATGGTTGTTTCCTCTTGAAGTAGCCCTAGGCACAGTGTGGAAAAGCACTTTCATTGAGAGGGGTTGCCAAGCTTCTAAGAAATAAGGAGTTTCCGAAATACCAGCAAATATTTTTTCAGCCAATCTTGATGATACTTGTTGCTGATGATCAGTACACAAATCCCACTTGGCTCACCAATTCTGTTCTTCTAGGTTGAAGCGTTCGTCTACAGTAGCAGTTTTATATTTAGGTTTCTCTCTGTTCTCTCCTATTTAGATAGATGAATACGGAACTCTAAATCCAACCTGGTTTCTAGTAGCTCTTTGAAACTTGACAAATAAAGGAGTTCTCAGTTTTGTCTCTATGGTTTGTTTCCTCTTCAAGTAGCCCTAGGCACAGACTGTGGAAAACCACTTTCATTGAGAGGGGTTGCCAAGCTTCTAAGAAATAACGAGTTTCCGAAATACCAGCAAATATTTTTTCACCCAATCTTGATGATACTTGGTGGTAATGATCAGTACACAAATCCCACTTGGCTCACCAAATTTTGTTCTTCTAGGTTGAAGCGTTCGTCTACAGTAGCAGTTTTTATATTTAGGTTTCCCTCTGTTCTCTCCTGTATAGATAGATGAATTTGGAACTCTAAATCCAACATGGTTTGTACTAGCTCTTTGAAACTTGAAAAATAAAAGCGTTCTCAGTATTGTCTCTATGGATTGTTTCCTCTTCTCTTAGCCCTAGGCAAGACTGTGGAAAAGCCATTTCATTGAGAGGGGTTGCCAAGCTTCTAAGAAATAACGAGTTTCCGAAATACCAGCAAATATTTTTTCACCCAATCTTAATGATACTTGTTGCTAATGATCAGTACACAAATTTCACTTGGCTCACCAAATTCTGTTCTTCTAGTTTGAAGAGTTCGTCTACAGTAGCAGTTTTTATATTTAGGGTTTTCTCTGTTCTCTCCTATATAGATAGAGTAATTTGGAACTCTAAATCCAACATGGATTGTAGTAGCTCTTTGAAACTTGACAAAATAAAGGAGTTCTCAGTTGTGTCTCTATGGTTTGTTTCGTCTTTAAGTAGCCCTAGGCACAGACTGTGGAAGCACTTTCATTGAGATGGGTTGCCAAGCTTCTAAGAAATAACGAGTATTCAAAATACCAGCAGATATTTTTCACCCAGTCCTGATGATACATTTTGGTAATGATCAGTACACAAATCCCACTTGGCTCACCAAATTTTGTTCTTCTAGGTTGAAGCGTTCGTCTACAGTAGCAGTTTTTATATTTCGGTTTCCCTCTGTTCTCTCCTGTATAGATAGATGAATTTGGAACTCTAAATCCAACATGGTTTGTAGTAGCTCTTTGAAACTTGACAAAATAAAGGCGTTCTCAGTTTTGTCTCTATGGATTGTTTCCTCTTCTGTTAGCCCTAGGCACACACTGTGGAAAAGCACTTTCATTGAGAGGGTTGCCAAGCTTCTAAGAAATTATGAATTTCAGAAATACCAGCAAATATTTTTTCACCCAATCTTGATGATACTTGGTGGCAATGATCAGTACACAAATCCCACTTTTCTCACCAAATTTTGTTCTTCTAGGTTGAAGCATTCGTCTACAGTAGCAGTTTTTATATTTAGGTTTCCCTCTGTTCTCTCCTATTTAGATAGATGAATTTGGAACTGTAAATCCAACATGGTTTTTAGTAGCTCTTTGAAACTTCACAAAATAAAGGAGTTCTCAGTTTTGTCTCTATGGTTTGTTTCCTCTTCAAGTAGCCCTAGGCACAGACTGTGGAAAAGCAATTTCATTGAGAGGGGTTGCCAAGCTTCTAAGAAATAACGAGTTTCCGAAATACCAGCAAATATGTTTTCAGCCAATCTTGAGGATACTTGTTGCTGATGATCAGTACACAAATCCCACTTGGCTCACCAAATTCTGTTCTTCTAGGTTGAAGCGTTCGTCTACAGTAGCAGTTTTTATATTTAGGTTTCACTCTGTTCTCTCATATATAGATAGATGAATTTGGAACTCTAAATCCAACATGGTTTGTAGTAGCTCTTTGAACTTGACAAAATAAAGGAGTTCTCAGTTTTGTCTCTATGGTTTGTTTCCTCTTCAAGTAGCCCTAGTCACAGACTGTGGAAAAGCACTTTCATTGAGAGGGTTGCCAAGCTTCTAAGAAATTACTAGTTTCCGAAATACCAGCAAATATTTTTTCACCTAATCTTGATGATACTTGTTGCTAATGATCAGTACACAAATCCCACTTGGCTCACCAAATTCTGTTCTTCTAGGTGAAGCGTTCGTCTACAGTAGCAGTTTTTATATTTAGGTTTCCCTCTGTTCTCTCCTATATAGATAGATGAATTTGGAACTCTAAATCCAACATGGTTTGTAGTAGCTCTTTGAAACTTGACAAAATAAAGGAGTTCTCAGTTTTGTCTCTATGGTTTGTTTCCTCTTCAAGTAGCCCTAGGCACAGACTGTGGAAAACCACTTTCATTGAGAGGGGTTGCCAAGCTTCTAAGAAATAACAAGTTTCCGAAATACCAGCAAATATTTTTTCACCCAATCTTGATGATACTTGGTGGTAATGATCAGTACACAAATCCCACTTGGCTCACCAAATTTTGTTCTTCTAGGTTGAAGTGTTCGTCTACAGTAGCAGTTTTTATATTTAGGTTTCAATCTGTTCTCCCCTGTATAGATAGATGAATTTGGAACTCTAAATCCAACATGGTTTGTACTCTCTTTGAAACTTGAAAAATAAAAGCGTTCTCAGTTTTGTCTCTATGGATTGTTCCCTCTTCTATTAGCCCTAGGCACAGACTGTGGAAAAGCAATTTCATTGAGAGGGGTTGCCAAGCTTCTAAGAAATAACGAGTTTCCGAAATACCAGCAAATATTTTTTCTCCCAATCTTGATGATACTTGTTGCTAATGATCAGTACACAAATCCCACTTGGCTCACCAAATTCTGTTCTTCTAGGTTGAAGCGTTCGTCTACAGTAGCAGTTTTTATATTTGGTTTCACTCTGTTCTCTCCTATATAGATAGATGAATTGGAACTCTGAATCCAACATGGTTTGTAGTAGCTCTTTGAAACGTGACAAAATAAAGGAGTTCTCAGTTTTGTCTCTAAGGTTTGTTTCCTCTTCAAGTAGCCAATGCACAGACTGAGGAAAAGCATTTAATTGAGAGGGGTTGCCAAGCTTCTAAGAAATAACAAGTTTCCGAAATACCAGCAAATATTTTTTCAGCCAAACTTGATGATAATTGTTGCTGATGATCAGTACACAAATCCCACTTGGCTCACCAAATTCTGTTCTTCTAGTTTGAAGCTTTCGTCTACAGTAGCAGTTTTATATTTAAGTTTCCCTCGGTTCTCTCCTATATAGATAGATGAATTTGGAACTCTAAATCCAACATGGTTTGTAGTAGCTCTTTGAAACTTGACAAAATAAAGGAGTTCTCCGATTTTTCTCTATGGTTTGTTTCCTCTTCAAAGTAGTCCTAGGCACAGACTTGGAAAAGCACTTTCATTGAGAGGGGTTGCCAAGCTTCTAAGAAAAAACGAGTTTCCGAAATACCAGGAAATATTTTTTCACCCAATCTTGATGATACTTGGAGCTAAGGATCAGTACACAAATCCCACTTGGCTCACCAAATTTTGTTCTTCTTGGTTGAAGCGTTCGTCTACAGTAGCAGTTTTTATATTTAGGTTTACCTCTGTTCTCTCCTATATAGAAAGATGAATTTGGAACTCTAAATCCAACATGGTTTGTAGTAGCTCTTTGAAACTTGACAAAATAAAGGAGTTCTCAGTTTTGTCTCTATGGTTTGTTTCCTCTTCAAGTAGCCCTAGGCACAGACTGTGAAAGCACTTTCATTGAGATGGGTTGCCAATCTTCTAAGAAATAACGAGTTTCCGAAATACCAGCAAATATTTTTTCACACAATCTTGTTGATACTTGGTGGTAATGATCAGTACACAAATCCCACTTGGCTCACCCAATTTGTTCTTCTAGGTTGAAGCGTTCGTCTACAGTAGCAGTTTTTATATTTAGTTTCTCTCTGTTCTCTCCTATATAGATAGATGAATTTCGAACTCTAAATCCAACATGTTTTGTAGTAGCTCTTTGAAACTTGAAAAAATAAAGGAGTTCTCAGTTTTGTCTCTATGGTTTGTTTCCTCTTCAAGTAGCCCTTGGCACAGACTGTGGAAAGCACTTTCATTGAGATGGGTTGCCAAGCTTCTAAGAAATTACGAGTTTCCAAAATACCAGCGAATATTATTTCACACAATCTTGTTGATACTTGGTTTTTCCATGATCAGTATACAAATCCCACTTGGCTCACCAAATTTTGTTCTTCTTGGTTGAAGCGTTCGTCTACAGTAGCACTTTTATATTTAGGTTTCCCTCTGTTCTCTCCTATATAGAAAGATGAATTTGGAACTTTAAATCCAACATGGTTTGTAGTAGCTCTTTGAAACTTGACAAAATAAAGGAGTTCTCAGTTTTGTCTCTATGGTTTGTTTCCTCTTCAAGTAGCCCTAGGCACAGACTGTGGAAAGCACTTTCATTGAGATGGGTTGCCAAGCTTCTAAGAAATAACGAGTTTCCGAAATACCAGCAAATATTTTTTCACACAATCTTGTTGATACTTGGTGGTAATGATCAGTACACAAATCCCACTTGGCTCACCAAATTTTGTTCTTCTAGGTTGAAGCGTTCGTCTACAGTAGCAGTTTTTATATTTAGATTTCTCTCTGTTCTCTCCTATATAGATAGATGAATTTGGAACTCTAAATCCAACAGGGTTTGTAGTAGCTCTTTGAAACTTGACAAAATAAAGGAGGTCTAGATTTGTCTCTATGGTTTGTTTCCTCTTCATGTAGCCCTAGGCACAGACTGTGGAAAAGCACTTTAATTGAGAGGGGTTGCCATGCTTCTAAGAAATAACGAGTTTCGAAATACCAGCAAATATTTTTTCACCCAAATTTGATGGTTCTTGGTGGTAATGATCAGTACACAAATCCCACTTGGCTCACGAAATTTTGTTCTTCTAGTTTGAAGCTTTCATCTACAGTAGCAGTTTTTATATTTAGGTTTCCCTTTGTTCTCTCATATATAGATAGATGAATTTCGAACTCTAAATCCAACAGGGTTTGTAGTAGCTCTTTGAAACTTGACAAAATAAAGGAGGTCTCAGATTTGTCTCTATGGTTTGTTTCCTTTCAAGTAGCCCTAGGCACAGACTGTGGAAAAGCAATTTCATTGAGAGGGGTTGCCAAGCTTCTAAGAAATAACGAGTTTCCGAAATACCAGCAAATATGTTTTCAGCCAATCTTGAGGATACTTGTTGCTGATGATCAGTACACAAATCCCACTTGGCTCACCAAATTCTGTTCTTCTAGGTTGAAGCGTTCGTCTACAGTAGCAGTTTTTATATTTAGGGTTTCACTCTGTTCTCTCCTATATAGATAGATGAATTTGGAACTCTAAATCCAACATGGTTTGTAGTAGCTCTTTGAAACTTGACAAAATAAAGGATTTCTCAGTTTTGTCTCTATGGTTTGTTTCCTCTTCAAGTAGCCCTAGTCACAGACTGTGGAAAAGCACTTTCATTGAGAGGTTGCCAAGCTTCTAAGAAATTACTAGTTTCCGAATACCAGCAAATATTTTTTCACCCAATCTTGTTGATACTTGTTGCTAATGATCAGTACACAAATCCCACTTGGCTCACCAAATTCTGTTCTTCTAGGTTGAAGCGTTCGTCTACAGTAGCAGTTTTTATATTTAGGTTTCCCTCTGTTCTCTCCTATATAGATAGATGAATTTGGAACTCTAAATCCAACATGGTTTGTAGTAGCTCTTTGAAACTTGACAAAATAAAGGAGTTCTCAGTTTTGTCTCTATGGTTTGTTTCCTCTTCAAGTAGCCCTAGGCACAGACTGTGGAAAACCACTTTCATTGAGAGGGGTTGCCAAGCTTCTAAGAAATAACAAGTTTCCGAAATACCAGCAAATATTTTTTCACCCAATCTTGATGATACTTGGTGGTAATGATCAGTACACAAATCCCACTTGGCTCACCAAATTTTGTTCTTCTAGGTTGAAGTGTCGTCTACAGTAGCAGTTTTTTATATTTAGGTTTCAATCTGTTCTCCCCTGTATAGATAGATGAATTTGGAACTCTAAATCCAACATGGTTTGTACTCTCTCTTTGAAACTTGAAAAATAAAAGCGTTCTCAGTTTGTCTCTATGGATTGTTTCCTCTTCTCTTAGCCCTAGGCACAGACTGTGGAAAAGCAATTTCATTGAGAGGGGTTGCCAAGCTTCTAAGAAATAACGAGTTTCCGAAATACCAGCAAATATTTTTTCTCCCAATCTTGATGATACTTGTTGCTAATGATCAGTACACAAATCCCACTTGGCTCACCAAATTCTGTTCTTCTAGGTTGAAGCGTTCGTCCACAGTAGCAGTTTTTATATTTAGGTTTCACTCTGTTCTCTCCTATATAGATAGATGAATTTGGAACTCTGAATCCAACATGGTTTGTAGTAGCTCTTTGAAACGTGACACAATAAAGGAGTTCTCAGTTTTGTCTCTAAGGTTTGTTTCCTCTTCAAGTAGCCCTAGGCACAGACTGAGGGAAAAGCATTTAATTGAGAGGGGTTGCCAAGCTTCTAAGAAATAACGAGTTTCCGAAATACCAGCAAAATATTTTTTCAGCCAAACTTGATGATACTTGTTGCTGATGATCAGTACACAAATCCCACTTGGCTCACCAAATTCTGTTCTTCTAGTTTGAAGCTTTCGTCTACAGTAGCAGTTTTTATATTTAAGTTTCCTCGGTTCTCTCTATATAGATAGATGAATTTGGAACTCTAAATCCAACATGGTTTGTAGTAGCTCTTTGAAACTTGACAAAATAAAGGAGTTCTCTGATTTTTCTCTATGGTTTGTTTCCTCTTCAAGTAGTCCTAGGCACAGACTTTGGAAAAGCACTTTCATTGAGAGGGGTTGCCAAGCTTCTAAGAAAAAACGAGTTTCCGAAATACCAGGAAATATTTTTTCACCCAATCTTGATGATACTTGGAGCAAAGGATCAGTACACAAATCCCACTTGGCTCACCAAATTTTGTTCTTCTTGGTTGAAGCGTTCGTCTACAGTAGCAGTTTTTATATTTAGTTTACCTCTGTTCTCTCCTATATAGAAAGATGAATTTGGAACTCTAAATCCAACATGGTTTGTAGTAGCTCTTTGAAACTTGACAAAATAAAGGAGTTCTCAGTTTTGTCTCTATGGTTTGTTTCCTCTTCAAGTAGCCCTAGGCACAGACTGTGGAAAGCACTTTCATTGAGATGGGTTGCCAATCTTCTAAGAAATAACGAGTTTCCGAAATACCAGCAAATATTTTTTCACACAATCTTTTGATACTTGTGGTAATGATCAGTACAATTGGTTTTGTCATACAAACATTGGTCACCCAATTTTGTACTCTAGGTTGAAGCGTTCGTCTACAGTAGCAGTTTTTATATTTAGGTTTCTCTCTGTTCTCTCCTATATAGATAGATGAATTTCGAACTCTAAATCCAACATGTTTTGTAGTAGCTCTTTGAAACTTGAAAAAATAAAGGAGTTCTCAGTTTTGTCTCTATGGTTTGTTTCCTCTTCAAGTAGCCTTGGCACAGACTGTGGAAAGCACTTTCATTGAGATGGGTTTGCCAAGATTCTAAGAAATTACGAGTTTCCAAAATACCAGCGAATATTATTTCACACAATCTTGTTG
>NW_027515344.1:0-41815 GCF_048772815.1 Callospermophilus lateralis | reverse complement strand
TTCAAGTAGCTACCCTAAGGTCACAGATGTCAGGAAAAGCTACTACAAAAAATGTTGGAATTAGAGTTCCAAATTCATCTATCTATATATGAGAAGACAGAGTGAAACCTAAATATAAAAACTGCTACTTAGACGAACGCTTCAACCTAGAAGAACAAAATTTGGTGAGCCAAGTGAGATTTGTGTACTGATCATTAGCTACAAGTATCATCAAGATTGGGTGAAAAAATATTTGCTGGTATTTCGGAAACTCGTTATTTCTTAGAAGCTTGGCAACCCCTCTCAATGAAAGTGCTTTTCCACAGTCTGTGCCTAGGGCTACTTGAAGAGGAAACAAACCCTAGAGACAAAACTGAGAACTCCTTTATTTTTGTCAAGTTTCAAAGAGCTACTACAAACCATGTTGGATTTAGAGTTCCAAATTCATCTATTTATATAGGAGAGAACAGAGGGAAACCTAAATATAAAAACTGCTACTGTAGACGAACGCTTCAACCTAGAAGAACAAAATTTGGTGAGCCAAGTGGGACTTGTGTACTGATGATTAGCAACAAGTATCATCAAGATTGGGTGAAAAATATTTGCTGGTATTTCGGAAACTCGTTATTTCTTAGAAGCTTGGCAACCCCTCTCAATGAAAGTGCTTTTCCACAGTCTTTGCCTGGGCTACTTGAAGAGGAATCAAACCATAGAGACAAAACTGAGAACTCCTTTATTTTGTCAAGTTTCAAAGAGCTACTACAAACCATGTTGGATTTAGAGTTCCAAATTCATCTATCTATATAGGAGAGAAATGAGGAAACCTAAATATAAAAAATCCTACTGTAGACGAACGCTTCAACCTAGAAGAACAAAATTTGGTGAGCCAAGTGGGACTTGTGTACTGATCATTAGCAACAAGTATCATCAAGATTGGGTGAAAAAATATTTGCTGGTATTTCGGAAACTCGTTATTTCTTAGAAGCTTGGCAACCCCTCTCAATGAAAGTGCTTTTCCACAGTCTGTGCCTAGGGCTCCTTGAAGAGGAAACAAACCATAGAGACAAAATTGAGAACTCCTCTATTTTTGTCAAGTTTCACAGAGCTACTACAAACCATGTTGGATTTAATGTTCCAAATACATCTATCTATATAGGAGAGAACAGAGTGAAACCTAAATATAAAAACTGCTACTGTAGACGAACGCTTCAACCTTGAAGTACAATATTTGGTGAGCCAAGTGGAATTTGTGTACTGATCATTACCACCAAGTATCATCAAGTTTGGGTGAAAAAATATTTGCTGGTATTTCTGAAACTCGTAATTTCTTAGAAGCTGGGCAACCCCTCTCAATGAAACTGCTTTGCCACAGTCTGTGCCTAGGGCTACTTGAAGAGAAAACAAACCACAGAGACAAAACTGAGAACTCATTTATTTTGTCAAGTTTCAAAGAGCTACTACAAACCATGTTGGATTTAGAGTTCCAAATTCATGTAACTGTATAGGAGAGAACAGAGGGAAACCTAAATATAAAAACTGCTACTGTAGTCGAACGCTTCAACCTAGAAGAACAAAATTTGGTGAGCCAAGTGGGATTTGTGTACTGATCATTAGCAACAAGTATCATCAAGATTGGGTGAAAAAATATTTGCTGGTATTTTCGGAAACTCGTTATTTCTTAGAAGCTTGGCAACCCCTCTCAATGAAAGTGCTTTTCCACAGTCTGTGCCTAGGGCTACTTGAAGAGGAAACAAACCATAGAGACAAAACTGAGAACTCCTCTATTTTGTCAAGTTTCACAGAGCTACTACAAACCATGTTCGATTTAATGTCCAAATACATCTATCTATATAGGAGAGAACAGAGGGAAACCTAAATATAAAAACTGATACTGAAGATGAACGCTTCAACCTAGAAATACAAAATTTGGTGAGCCAAGTGGGATTTGTGTACTGATCATTACCACCAAGTATCATCAAATTGTGTGAAAAAATATTTGCTGGTATTTCGGAAAATCCTAATTTCTTATACGCTAGGCAACCCCTCTCAATGAAAGTGCTTTTCCACAGTCTGTGCCTAGGGCTACTTGAAGAGGACAAACCATAGAGACAAAACTGAGAACTCCTTTATTTTCTCAGTTTCAAAGAGCTACTAAAACCATGTTGTATTTAGAGTTCCAAATTCATCTACCTATATAGGAGAGAACAGAGGGAAACCTAAATATAAAAAGTGCTACTGTAGACGAACGCTTCAACCTAGAATAACAAATTTGGTGAGAAAAGTGGGAAATGTGTACTGATCATTAACACCAAGTATCATCAAGATTGGGTGAAAAAATATTTGCTTTTATTTCGGAAACTCGTTATTTCTTAGAAGCTTGGCAACCCCTCTCAATGAAAGTGCTTTTCCACAGTCTGTGCCTAGGGCTACATGAAGAGGAAACAAACCATAGAGACAAAACTGAGAACTCCTTTATTTTGTCAAGTTTCAAAGAGCTACTACAAACCATGTTGGATTTAGAGTTCCCGAATTCATCTATCTATATAGGAGAGAACAGAGAGAAACCTAAATATAAAAACTGCTACTGTAGACGAACGCTTCAACCTAGAAGAACAAAATATGGTGAGCCAAGTGGGATTTGTGTACTTGTCATTACCACCACTTATCATCAAGATTGGGTGAAAAAATATTTGCTGTTATTCGGACACTCGTAATTTCTTGGATGCTTGGAAACCCCATTCAATCAAAGTGCTTTTCCACAGTCTCTGTTTTGGCTACTTGAAGAGAAAACAAACCACAGAGACATAACTGAGAACTCCTTTATTTTGTCACGTTTCAAAGAGCTACTACAAACCATGTTGGATTTAGTGTTCCAAATTCATCTGTCTATATAGGAGAGAACAGAGGGAAACATAATATAAAATCTGCTACTGTAGAAGAACACTTCAACCTAGAAAAACAAAATTTTGTGAGCCAAGTGTGATTTGTGTACTGATCATTACCACCAAGTATCATCAAGATTGGGTGAAAAAATATTTGCAGGTATTTCGGAAACTCGTTATTTCTTAGAAGCTTGGCAACCCCTCTCAATGAAAGTGCTTTTCCACAGTCTGTTCCTAGGGCTACTTGAAGAGGAAACAAACCATAGAGACAAAACTGAGAACTCCTTTATTTTGTCAAGTTTCAAAAAGCTACTACAAAAATGTTGGATTTAGAGTTCCAAATTCATCTATCTATATATGAGAAGACAGAGTGAAACTAAATATAAAAACTGCTACTTAGACGAACGCTTCAACCTAGAAGAACAAAATTTGGTGAGCCAAGTGGGATTTGTGTACTGATCATTAGCTACAAGTATCATCAAGATTGGGTGAAAAAATATTTGCTGGTATTTCGGAAACTAATTATTTCTTAGAAGCTTGGCAAACCATCTCAATGAAAGTGCTTTTCCACAGTCTGTGCATAGGGCTACTTGAAGAGGAAACAAGGCATAGAGACAAAACTGAGAACTCCTCTATTTTGTCAAGTTTCACAGAGCTACTACAAACCATGTTGGATTTAATGATCCAAATACATCTATCTATATAGGAGAGAACAGAGGGAAGCCTAAATATAAAAACTGCTACTGTAGACGAACGCTTCAACCTAGAAGTACAAAATTTGGTGAGCCAAGTGGGATTTGTGTACTGATCATTACCACCCAAGTATCATCAAGATTGTTTGAAAAAATATTTGCTGGTATTTCGGAATCTCGTAATTTCTTAGAAGTTTGGCAACCCCTCTCAATGAAAGTGCTTTTCCACAGTCTGTGCCCTAGGGCTACTTGAAGAAGAACAAACCATAGAGACAAACTGAGAACTCCTTTATTTTGTCAAGTTTCAAAGAGCTACTAAAAACCATGTTGGATTTAGAGTTTCAAATTCATCTATATATATAGGAGAGAACAGAGGGAAACCTAAATATAAAACGTGCTACTGTAGACGAACGCTTCAACCTAGAATAACAAAATTTGGTGAGCCAAGTGGGAAATGTGTACTGATCATTAACAACAAGTATCATCAAGATTGGGTGAAAAAATATTTGCTGGTATTTCGTAAACTCGTTATTTCTTAGAAGCTTGGCAACCCCTCTCAATGAAAGTGCTTTTCCACAGTCTGTGCCTAGGGCTACTTGAAGAGGAAACAAACCATAGAGACAAAACTGAGAACTCCTTTATTTTTTCAAGTTTCAAAGAGCTACTACAAACCATGTTGGATTTAGAGTTCCAAATTCATCTATTTATATAGGAGAGAAAAGAGGGAAACCTACATATAAAAACTGCTACTGTAGACGAACGCTTCAACCTAGAAGAACAAAATTTGGTGAGCCAAGTGGGATTTGGGTACTGATCATTAGCAACAAGTATCATCAAGATTGGGTGAAAAAATATTTGCTGGTATTTCGGAAACTCGTTATTTCTTAGAAGCTTGGCAACCCCTCTCAATGAAAGTGCTTTTCCACAGTCTGTGCCTAGGGCTACTTGAAGAGGAAACAAACCATAGAGACAAAACTGAGAACTCCTTTATTTTGTCAAGTTTCAAAGAGCTACTACAAACCATGTTGGATTTAGAGTTCCAAATTCATTTATCTATATAGGAGAGAACAGAGGGAAACCTAAATATAAAAACTGCTAATGTAGACGAACGCTCAACCTAGAAGAACAAAATTTGGTGAGCCAATGGGACTTGTGTACTGATGATTAGCAACAAGTATCATCAAGATTGGGTGAAAAAATATTTGCTGGTATTTCGGAAACTCGTTATTTCTTAGAAGCTTGGCAACCCCTCTCAATGAAAGTGCTTTTCCACAGTCTGTGCCTAGGGCTCCTTGAAGAGGAAACAAACCATAGAGACAAAACTGAGAACTCCTCTATTTGTCAAGTTTCACAGAGCTACTACAAACCATGTTGGATTTAATGTTCCAAATACATCTATCTATATAGGAGAGAACAGAGTGAAACCTAAATATAAAACTGCTACTGTAGACGAACGCTTCAACCTAGAAGTACAAAATTTGGTGAGCCAAGTGGAATTTGTGTACTGATCATTACCACCAAGTATCATCAAGTTTGGGTGAAAAAATATTTGCTGGTATTTCTGAAACTCGTAATTTCTTAGAAGCTGGGCAACCCCTCTCAATGAAACTGCTTTGCCACAGTCTGTGCCTAGGGCTACTTGAAGAGAAAACAAACCACAGAGACAAAACTGGAGAACTCATTTATTTGTCAAGTTTCAAAGAGCTACTACAAACCATGTTGGATTTAGAGTTCCAAATTCATGTAACTGTATAGGAGAGAACAGAGGGAAACCTAAATATAAAAACTGCTACTGTAGACGAACGCTTCAACCTAGAAGAACAAAATTTGGTGAGCCAAGTGGGATTTGTGTACTGATCATTAGCAACAAGTATCATCAAGATTGGGTGAAAAAATATTTGCTGGTATTTCGGAAACTCGTTATTTCTTAGAAGCTTGCAACCCCTCTCAATGAAAGTGCTTTTCCACAGTCTGTGCCTAGGGCTACTTGAAGAGGAAACAAACCATAGAGACAAAACTGAGAACTCTCTATTTTGTCAAGTTTCACAGAGCTACTACAAACCATGTTCGATTTAATGTTCCAAATACATCTATGTATATAGGAGAGAACAGAGGGAAACCTAAATATAAAAAACTGATACTGTAGATGGAACGCTTCAACCTAGAAATACAAAATTTGGTGAGCCAAGTGGGATTTGTGTACTGATCATTACCACCAAGTATCATCAAATTGTGTGAAAAAATATTTGCTGGTATTTCGGAAACTCCTAATTTCTTATACGCTAGGCAACCCTCTCAATGAAAGTGCTTTTCCACAGTCTGTGCCTAGGGCTACTTGAAGAGGAACAAACCATAGAGACAAAACTGAGAACTCCTTTATATTCTCAAGTTTCAAAGAGCTACTACAAACCATGTTTTATTTAGAGTTTTAATTCATCTATCTGTATACGAGAGAAGAGAGGGAAACCTAAATATAGAAACTGCTAATGTAGACGATCGCTTCAACCTAGAAGAACAAAATTTGGTGAGCCCAAGTGGGATTTGTGTACTGATCATTACCACCAAGTATCATCAAGATTGGGTGAAAAAATATTTGCTGGTATTTCGGAAACTCGTTATTTGTTAGAAGCTTGGCAACCCATCTCAATGAAAGTGCTTTTCCACAGTGTGTGCCTAGGGCTACTTGAAGAGGAAACAAACCATAAAGACAAAACTGAGAACTTCTTTATTTTGTCAAGTTTCAAAGACCTACTACAAACCAAGTTGGATTTAGAGTTCCAAATTCATCTAACTATATAGGAGAGAACAGAGGGAAACCTAAATATAAAAACTGCTACTGTAGATGAACGCTTCAACCTAGAATAACAAATTTGGTGAGCCAAGTGGGAGATGTGTACTAATCATTATCACCAAGTATCATCAAGATTGGGTGAAAAAATATTTGCTGGTATTTCGGAAACTCGTTATTTCTTAGAAGGTTGGCAACCCTCTCAATGAAAGTGCTTTTCCACAGTCTGTGACTAGGGCTACTTGAAGAGGAAACAAACCATAGAGACAAAACTGAGAACTCCTTTATTTTGTCAAGTTTCAAAGAGATACTACAAACCATGTTGGATTTAGAGTTCCGAATTCATCTATCTATATAGAGAGAACTGAGGGAAACCTAATATAAAAACTGCTACTGTAGACGAACGCTTCAACCTAGAATAACAAAATTTGGTGAGCCAAGTGGGAAATGTGTACTGATCATTAGCACCAAGTATCATCAAGATTGGGTGAAAAATTATTTGCTGATATTTCGGAAACTCGTTATTTCTTAGAAGTTTGGCAAACCCCTCTCAATGAAAGTGCTTTCCACAGTCTGTGCCAAGGGCTCTTGAATATTAAGCAAACCATAGAGACAAAACTCAGAAATCCTTTATTTTGTCAAGTTTCAAAGATCTACTACAAATCATGTTTTATTTAGAGTTCCAAATTCATCTATCTATATAGGAGAGAACAGAGGGAAACGTAAATATAAAAACTGCTACTGTAGACGAACGCTTCAACCTAGAATAACAAAATTTGGTGAGCCAAGTGGGAAATGTGTACTTACCATTAGCACCAAGTATCATCAAGATTGGGTGAAAAAATATTTGCTGGTATTTCGGAAACTCGTTATTTCTTAGAAGCTTGGCATCCCCTCTCAATGAAAGTGCTTTTCCACAGTCTGTGCCTAGGGCTACTTGAAGAGGAAACAAACATAGAGACAAAACTGAGAACTCCTTTATTTTGTCAAGTTTCAAAGAGCTACTACAAACCATGTTGGATTTAGAGTTCCAAATTCATCTATCTATATAGGAGAGAAGAGAGGGAAACCTAAATATAGAAACTGCTAATGTAGACGATCGCTTCAAACTAGAAGAACAAAATTTGGTGAGCCAAGTGGGATTTGTGTACTGCTCATTACCACCAAGTATCATCAAGATTTGGTGAAAAAATATTTGCTGGTATTTCGGAAACTCGTTATTTGTTAGAAGCTTGGCAACCCATCTCAATGAAAGTGCATTTCCACAGTGTGTGCTAGGGCTACTTGAAGAGGAAACAAACCATAAAGACAAACTGAGAACTTCTTTATTTTGTCAAGTTCAAAGACCTACTACAAACCATGTTGGGATTTAGAGTTCCAAATTCATCTATCTATATAGGAGAGAACAGAGGAAACCTAAATATAAAACTGCTACTGTAGACGAACGCTTCAACCTAGAATAACAAAATTTGGTGATCCAAGTGGGAGATGTGTACTGATCATTATCACCAAGTATCATCAAGATTGGGTGAAAAAATATTTGCTGGTATTTCAGAAACTCGTTATTTCTTGGAAGCTTGGCAACCCCTCTCAATGAAAGTGGTTTTACACAGTCTGTGCTTAGGGCCACTTGAAGAGGAAACAAACCATAGAGACAAAACTGAGAACTCCTTTATTGTGTCAAGTTTCAAAGAGCTACTACAAACCATGTTTTATTTAGAGTTCCAAATTCATCTATCTATATAGGAGAGAACACAGGGAAACCTAATATAAAAACGGCTACTGTAGACGATCGCTTCAAGATAGAAGAACTAAATTTGGTGAGCCAAGTGGGATTTGTGTACTGATCATTACCACCAAGTATCATCAAGATTGGGTGAAATAATATTTGCTGGTATTTCTGAAACTCGTTATTCCTTAGAAGCTTGGCCACCCCTCTCAATGAAAGTGCTTTTCCACAGTTTGTGCCTAGGCTACTTGGAAGAGGAAACAAACCATAGAGACAAAACTGAGAACTCCTTTATTGTGTCAAGTTTCAAAGAGCTACTACAAACCATGTTTTATTTAGAGTTCCAAATTCATCTATCTATATAGGAGAGAACAGAGGGAAACCTAAATATAAAAACTGCTACTGTAGACGATCGCTTCAAACTAGAAGAACAAATTTTGTTGAGCCAAGTGCGATTTCTGTACTGATCATTACCACCAAGTATCATCAAGATTGGGTGAAAAAATATTTGCTGGTATTTCGGAAACTCGTTATTTCTTAGACGCTTGGCAACCCATCTCAATGAAAGTGTTTTCCACAGTGTGTGCCTAGGGCTACTTGAAGAGGAAACAATCCATAGAGACAAAACTGAGAACTCCTTTATTTTGTCAAGTTTCAAAGAGCTACTACAAACCATGTTTTATTTAGAGTTCCAAATTCATCTATCTATATAGGAGAGAACAGAGTGAAACCTAAATATAAAACTGCTACTGTAGACGAACGCTTCAACCTAGAATAACAAAATTTGGTGAGCCAAGTGGGAAATGTGTACTTACCATTAGCACCAAGTATCATCAAGATTGGGTGAAAAAATATTTGTTGGTATTTCGGAAACTCGTTATTTCTTAGAAGCTTTGGCCACCCCTCTCAATGAAAGTGCTTTTCCACAGTGTGTGCTAGGGCTACTTGAAGAGGAAACAAACCATAGAGTCAAACAGAGAACTCCTTTATTGTGTCAAGTCTCAAAGAGCTACTACAAACCATGTTTTATTTAGAGTTTTAAATTCATCTATCTGTATACGAGAGAAGAGAGGGAAACCTAAATATAGAAACTGCTAATGTAGACGATCGCTTCAACCTAGAAGAACAAAATTTGGTGAGCCAAGTGGGATTTGTGTACTGATCATTACCAAGTAAGTATCATCAAGATTGGGTGAAAAATATTTGCTGGTATTTCGGAAACTCGTTATTTGTTAGAAGCTTGGCAACCCATCTCAATGAAAGTGCTTTTCCACAGTGTGTGCCTAGGGCTACTTGAAGAGGAAACAAACCATAAAGACAAAACTGAGAACTTCTTTATTTTGTCAAGTTTCAAAGACCTACTTACAAACCATGTTGGATTTAGAGTTCCAAATTCATCTAACTATATAGGAGAGAACAGAGGGAAACCTAAATATAAAAACTGCTACTGTAGACGAACGCTTCAACCTAGAATAACAAAATTTGGTGAGCCAAGTGGGAGATTGTACTGATCATTATCACCAAGTATCATCAAGATTGGGTGAAAAAATATTTGCTGGTATTTCGGAAATTCGTTATTTCTTAGAAGGTTGGCAACCCCTCTCAATGAAAGTGCTTTTCCACAGTCTGTGCCTAGGGCTACTTTGAAGAGGAAACAAACCATAGAGACAAAACTGAGAACTCCTTTATTTTGTCAAGTTTCAAAGAGCTACTACAAAACCATGTGGATTTAGAGTTCCAAATTCATCTATCTATATAGGAGAGAACTGAGGGAAACCTAAATATAAAAACTGCTACTGTAGACGAACGCTTCAACCTAGAATAACAAAATTTGGTGAGCCAAGTGGGAAATGTGTACTGATCATTAGCACCAAGTATCATCACGATTGGGTGAAAAAATATTTGCTGGTATTTCGGAAACTCGTTATTTCTTAGAAGCTTGGCAACCCCTCTCAATGAAAGTGCTTTTCCACAGTCTGTGCCAAGGGCTCCTTGAATATTAAGCAAACCATAGAGACAAAACTCAGAACTCCTTTATTTTGTCAAGTTTCAAAGATCTACTACAAACCATGTTTTATTTAGAGTTCCAAATTCATCTATCTAATAGGGGAGAACAGAGGGAAACCTAAATATAAAAACTGCTACTGTAGACGAACGCTTCAACCTAGAATAACAAAATTTGGTGAGCCAAGTGGGAAATGTGTACTGATCATTAGCACCAAGTATCCTCAAGATTGGGTGAAAAATATTTGCTGGTATTTCGGAAACTCGTTATTTCTTAGAAGCTTGGCAACCCTTCTTAATGAAAGTGCTTTTCCACAGTGTGTGCCTAGGGCTACTTGAAGAGAAAACAAACCATAGAGACAAAACTGAGAACTCCTTTATTTTTCAATTTCAAAGAGCTACTACAAACTATGTTAGATTTAGAGTTCCAAATTCATCTATCTATATATGAGAGAACAGAGTTGAAACCTAAATATAAAAACTGCTACTGTAGACGATTGCTTCAAGCTAGAAAAACTAAATTTGGTGAGCCAAGTGGGATTTGTGTACTGATCATTACCACCAAGTATCATCAAGATTGGGTGAAATAATATTTGCTGGTATTTCTGAAACTCGTTATTCCTTAGAAGCTTGGCCACCCCTCTCAATGAAGTGCTTTTCCACAGTTTGTGCCTAGGGCTACTTGAAGAGGAACAAACCATAGAGACAAACTGAGAACTCTTTATTGTGTCAAGTTTCAAAGAGCTACTACAAACCATGTTTTTTTAGAGTTCCAAATTCATCTATCTATATAGGAGAGAACAGAGGGAAACCTAAATATAAAAACTGCTACTGTAGACGATCGCTTCAAACTAGAAGAACAAATTTTGTTGAGCCAAGTGCGATTTCTGTACTGATCATTACCACCAAGTATCATCAAGATTGGGTGAAAAAATATTTGCTGGTATTTCGGAAACTCGTTATTTCTTAGACGCTTGGCAACCCATCTCAATGAAAGTGTTTTCCACAGTGTGTGCCTAGGGCTACTTGAAGAGGAAACAATCCATAGAGACAAAACTGAGAACTCCTTTATTTTGTCAAGTTTCAAAGAGCTACTACAAACCATGTTTTATTTAGAGTTCCAAATTCATCTATCTATATAGGAGAGAACAGAGTGAAACCTAAATATAAAAACTGCTACTGTAGACGAACGCTTCAACCTAGAATAACAAAATTTGGTGAGCCAAGTGGGAAATGTGTACTTACCATTAGCACCAAGTATCATCAAGATTGGGTGAAAAAATATTGTTGGTATTTCGGAAACTCGTTATTTCTTAGAAGCTTGGCCACCCCTCTCAATGAAAGTGCTTTTCCACAGTGTGTGCCTAGGGCTACTTGAAGAGGAAACAAACCATAGAGTCAAACAGAGAACTCCTTTATTGTGTCAAGTCTCAAAGAGCTACTACAAACCATGTTTTATTTAGAGTTTTAAATTCATCTATCTGTATACGAGAGAAGAGAGGGAAACCTAAATATAGAAAATGCTAATGTAGACGATCGCTTCAACCTAGAAGAACAAAATTTGTGAGCCAAGTGGGATTTGTGTACTGATCATTACCAATAAGTATCATCAAGATTGGGTGAAAAAATATTTGCTGGTATTTCGGAAACTCGTTATTTGTTAGAAGCTTGGCAACCCATCTCAATGAAAGTGCTTTTCCACAGTGTGTGCCTAGGGCTACTTGAAGAGGAAACAAACCATAAAGACAAAACTGAGAACTTCTTTATTTTGTCAAGTTTCAAAGACCTACTACAAACCATGTTGGATTTAGAGTTCCAAATTCATCTAACTATATAGGAGAGAACAGAGGGAAACCTAAATATAAAAACTGCTACTGTAGACGAACGCTTCAACCTAGAATAACAAAATTTGGTGAGCCAAGTGGGAGATTTGTACTGATCATTATCACCAAGTATCATCAAGATTGGGTGAAAAAATATTTGCTGGTATTTCGGAAATTCGTTATTTCTTAGAAGGTTGGCAACCCCTCTCAATGAAAGTGCTTTTCCACAGTCTGTGCCTAGGGCTACTTGAAGAGGAAACAAACCATAGAGACAAAACTGAGAACTCCTTTATTTTGTCAAGTTTCAAAGAGCTACTACAAACCATGTTGGATTTAGAGTTCCAAATTCATCTATCTATATAGGAGAGAACTGAGGGAAACCTAATATAAAACTGCTACTGTAGACGAACGCTTCAACCTAGAATAAAAAAATTTGGTGAGCCAAGTGGGAAATGTGTACTGATCATTAGCACCAAGTATCATCACGATTGGGTGAAAAAATATTTGCTGGTATTTCGGAAACTCGTTATTTCTTAGAAGCTTGGCAACCCCTCTCAATGAAAGTGCTTTTCCACAGTCTGTGCCAAGGGCTCCTTGAATATTAAGCAAACCATAGAGACAAAACTCAGAACTCCTTTATTTTGTCAAGTTTCAAAGATCTACTACAAACCATGTTTTATTTAGAGTTCAAATTCATCTATCTATATAGGGAGAACAGAGGGAAACCTAAATATAAAAACTGCTACTGTAGACGAACGCTTCAACCTAGAATAACAAAATTTGGTGAGCCAAGTGGGAAATGTGTACTGATCATTAGCACCAAGTATCCTCAAGATTGGGTGAAAAAATATTTGCTGGTATTTCGGAAACTCGTTATTTCTTAGAAGCTTGGCAACCCTTCTTAATGAAAGTGCTTTTCCACAGTGTGTGCCTAGGCTACTTGAAGAGAAAACAAACCATAGAGACAAAACTGAGAACTCCTTTATTTTTTCAATTTTCAAAGAGCTACTACAAACTATGTTAGATTTAGAGTTCCAAATTCATCTATCTATATATGAGAGAACAGAGTGAAACCTAAATATAAAAACTGCTACTGTAGACGATTGCTTCAAGCTAGAAAACTAAATTTTGGTGAGCCAAGTGGGATTTGTGTACTGATCATTACCACCAAGTATCATCAAGATTGGGTGAAATAATATTTGCTGGTATTTCGGAACTCGTTATTTCTTAGAAGCTACGCAACCCCTCTCAATGAAAGTGCTTTTCCACAGTCTGTGCCTAGGGTTACTTGAAGAGGAAACAAACCATAGAGACAAAACTGAGAACTCCTTTATTTTGTCAAGTTTCAAAGAGCTACCTACAAACCATGTTTTATTTAGAGTTCCAAATTCATCTATCTATATAGGAGAGAACAGAGGGAAACCTAAATATAAAACTGCTACTGTAGACGAACGCTTCAACCTAGAATAACAAAATTTGGTGAGCCAAGTGGGAAATGTGTAACTTACCATTAGCACCAAGTATCATCAGATTGGGTGAAAAAATATTTGCTGGTATTTCGGAAACTCGTTATTTCTTAGAAGCCTGGCAACCCCTCTCAATGAAAGTGCTTTTCCACAGTCTGTGCCAAGGGATCCTTTTATATTAAGCAAACCATAGAGACAAAACTGAGAACTCCTTTATGTTGTCAAGTTTCAAAGACCTACTACAAACCATGTTTTATTTAGAGTTCCAAATTCATCTATCTATATAGGAGAGAACAGAGAGAAACCTAAATATAAAAACTTCTACTGTAGACGAACGCTTCAACCTAGAATAACAAAATTTGGTGAGCCAAGTGGGAAATGTGTACTGATCATTAGCACCAAGTATCATCAAGATTGGGTGAAAAAATATTTGCTGGTATTTCGGAAACTCGTTATTTCTTAGAAGTTTGGCAACCCCTCTTAATGAAACTGCTTTTACACAGTCTGTGCCTAGGGCTACTTGAAGAGGAAACAAACCATAGAGACAAAACTGAGAACTCCTTTATTTTTTCAATTTTCAAAGAGCTACTACAAACCATGTTGGATTTAGAGTTCCAAATTCATCTATCTATATATGAGAGAACAGAGTGAAACCTAAATATAAAAACTGCTACTGTAGACGATTGCTTCAAGCTAGAAGAACTAAATTTGGTGAGCCAAGTGGGATTTGTGTACTGATCATTACCACCAAGTATCATCAAGATTGGGTGAAATAATATTTGCTGGTATTCGGAAACTCGTTATTTCTTAGAAGCTAAGAAAACCCTCTCAATGAAAGTGCTTTCCACAGTCTGTGCCTAGGCTACTTGAAAAGGAAACAAACCATAGAGACAAAACTGAGAACTCCTTTATTTTGTCAAGTTTCAGAGAGCTACTACAAACCATGTTTTATTTAGAGTTCCAAATTCATCTATCTATATAGGAGAGAACAGAGGGAAACCTAAATATAAAAACTGCTACTGTAGACGAACGCTTCAACCTAGAATAACAAAACTTGGTGAGCCAAGTGGGAAATGTGTACTGATCATGAGCACCAAGTATCATCAAGATTGGGTGAATAAATATTTGCTGGTATTTCGGAAACTCGTTATTTCTTAGAAGCTTGGCAACCCCTCTCAATGAAAGTGCTTTTCCACAGTCTGTGCCAAGGGATCCTTGAATATTAAGCAAACCATAGAGACAAAACTGAGAACTCCTTTATGTTGTCAAGTTTCAAAGACCTACTACAAACCATGTTTTATTTAGAGTTCCAAATTCATCTATCTATATAGGAGAGAACAGAGGGAAACCTAAATATAAAAACTGCTACTGTAGACGAACGCTTCAACCTAGAATAACAAAATTTGGTGAGCCAACTGGGAAATGTGTACTGATCATTAGCACCAAGTATCATCAAGATTGGGTGAAAAAATATTTGCTGGTATTTCGGAAACTCGTTATTTCTTAGAAGCTTGGCAACCCCTCTTAAAGAAAGTGCTTTTACACAGTCTGTGCCTAGGGCTACTTGAAGAGGAAACAAACCATAGAGAAAAAACTGAGAACTCCTTTATTTTGTCAATTTTCAAAGAGCTACTACAAACCATGTTGGATTTAGAGTTCCAAATTCATCTATCTGTATATGAGAGAACAGAGTGAAACCTAAATATAAAAACTGCTACTGTAGACGATCGCTTCAAGCTAGAAGAACTAAATTTGGTGAGCCAAGTGGGATTTGTGTACTGATCATTACCACCAAGTATCATCAAGATTGGGTGAAATAATATTTGCTGGTATTTTGGAAACTCGTTATTTCTTAGAAGCTTGGCCACCCCTCTCAATGAAAGTGCTTTTCCACAGTGTGTGCCTAGGGCTACTTTAAGAGGAAACAAACCATAGAGTCAAAACTGAGAACTCCTTTATTGTGTCAAGTTTCAAAGAGCTACTACAAACCATGTTTTATTTAGAGTTTTAAATTCATCCATCTATATACGAGAGAAGAGAGGGAAACCTAAATATAGAAACTGCTAATGTAGACGATCGCTTCAACCTAGAAGAACAAAATTTGCTGAGAGAAGTGGGATTTGTGTACTGATCATTACCACCAAGTATCATCAAGATTGGGTGAAAAAATATTTGCTGGTATTTCGGAAACTCGTTATTTGTTAGAAGCTTGGCAACCCATCTCAATGAAAGTGCTTTTCCACAGTGTGTGCCTAGGGCTACTTGAAGAGGAAACAAACCATAAAGACAAAACTGAGAACTTCTTTATTTTGTCAAGTTTCAAAGACCTACTACAAACCATGTTGGATTTAGAGTTCCAAATTCATCTAACTATATAGGAGAGAACAGAGGGAAACCTAAATATAAAAACTGCTACTGTAGACGAACGCTTCAACCTAGAATAACAAAATTTGGTGAGCCAAGTGGGAGAATTGTACTGATCATTATCACCAAGTATCATCAAGATTGGGTGAAAAAATATTTGCTGGTATTTCGGAAATTCGTTATTTCTTAGAAGGTTGGCAACCCCTCTCAATGAAAGTGCTTTTCCACAGTCTGTGCCTAGGGCTACTTGAAGAGGAAACAAACCATAGAGACAAAACTGAGAACTCCTTTATTTTGTCAAGTTTCAAAGAGCTACTACAAACCATGTTGGATTTAGAGTTCCAAATTCATCTATCTATATAGGAGAGAACTGAGGGAACCCTAAATATAAAACTGCTACTGTAGACGAACGCTTCAACCTAGAATAACAAAATTTGGTGAGCCAAGTGGGAAATGTGTACTGATCATTAGCACCAAGTATCATCACGATTGGGTGAAAAAATATTTGCTGGTATTTCGGAAACCTCGTTATTTCTTAGAAGCTTGGCAACCCCTCTCAATGAAAGTGCTTTTCCACAGTCTGTGCCAAGGGCTCCTTGAATATTAAGCAAACCATAGAGACAAAACTCAGAACTCCTTTATTTTGTCAAGTTTCAAAGATCTACTACAAACCATGTTTTATTTAGAGTTCCAAATTCATCTATCTATATAGGGGAGAACAGAGGAAACCTAAATATAAAAACTGCTACTGTAGACGAACGCTTCAACCTAGAATAACAAATTTGGTGAGCCAAGGGGAAATGTGTACTGATCATTAGCACCAAGTATCCTCAAGATTGGGTGAAAAAATATTTGCTGGTATTTCGGAAACTCGTTATTTCTTAGAAGCTTGGCAACCCTTCTTAATGAAAGTGCTTTTCCACAGTGTGTGCCTAGGGGCTACTTGAAGAGAAAACAAACCATAGAGACAAAACTGAGAACTCCTTTATTTTTTTTCAATTTTCAAAGAGCTACTACAAACTATGTTAGATTTAGAGTTCCAAATTCATCTATCTATATATGAGAGAACAGAGTGAAACCTAAATATAAAAACTGCTACTGTAGACGATTGCTTCAAGCTAGAAAAACTAAATTTGGTGAGCCAAGTGGGATTTGTGTACTGATCATTACACCAAGTATCATCAAGATTGGGTGAAATAATATTTGCTGGTATTTCGGAAACTCGTTATTTCTTAGAAGCTAGGCAACCCCTCTCAATGAAAGTGCTTTTCCACAGTCTGTGCCTAGGGTTACTTGAAGAGGAAACAAAACCATAGAGACAAACTGAGAACTCCTTATTTTGTCAAGTTTCAAAGAGCTACTACAAACCATGTTTTATTTAGAGTTCCAAATTCATCTATCTATATAGGAGAGAACAGAGGAAAACCTAAATATAAAAACTGCTACTGTAGACGAACGCTTCAACCTAGAATAACAAAACTTGGTGAGCCAAGTGGGAAATGTGTACTGATCATGAGCACCAAGTATCATCAGATAGGGTGAAAAAATATTTGCTGGTATTTCGAAACTCGTTATTTCTTAGAAGCTTGGCAACCCCTCTCAATGAAAGTGCTTTTAAACAGTCTGTGCCTAGGGATACTTGAAGAGGAAACAAACCATAGAGACAAAAACTGAGAACTCTTTTATTTTGTCAATTTTCAAAGAGCTACTACAAACCATGTTGGATTAGAGTTTCAAATTCATCTATATATATATGAGAGAACAGAGTGAAACCTAAATATAAAAACTGCTACTGTAGAAGAACGCTTCAAGCTAGAAGAACAAAATTTGGTGAGCCAAGTGGGATTTGTGTACTGATCATTAGCACCAAGTACCATCAAGATTGGGTGAAATAATATATGCTGGTATTTCAGAAACTCGTTATTTCTTAGAAGCTTGGCAACCCCTCTCAATGAAAGTGCTTTTCCACAGTCTGTGCCTAGGGCTATTGAGGAGGAAACAGACCATAGAGACAAAACTGAGAACTCCTTTATTTTGTCAAGTTTCAAAGAGCTACTACAAACCATGTTTTATTTAGAGTTCCAAATCATCTATCTATATAGGGAGAGAACAGAGGGAAACCTAAATTATAAAAACTGCTACTGTAGACGAACGTTTCAACCTAGAATAAAAAAATTTGGTGAGCCAAGTGGGAATGTGTACTGATCATTAGCACCAAGTATCATCAAGTTTGGGTGAAAAAATATTTGCTGGTATTTCGGAAACTCGTTATTTCTTAGAAGCTTGGCAACCCCTCTCAATGAAAGTGCTTTTCCACAGTCTGTGCTAGGGCTCTTTGAAGATTAACAACCCATAGAGACAAAACTGAGAACTCCTTTAATTTTGTCACGTTTCAAAGAGCTACTACAAACATGTTTTATTTAGAGTTCCAAATTCATCTATCTATATGGGAGAGAACAGAGGGAATCCTAAATATAAAAACTGCTACTGTAGACGAACGCTTCAACCTAGAATAACAAATTTGGTGAGCCAAGTGGGAAATGTGTACTGATCATTAGCACCAAGTATCATCAAGATTGGTGGAAAAAATATTTGCTGGTATTTGGAAACTCGTTATTTCTTAGAAGCTTGGCAACCCTCTTAATGAAAGTGCTTTTACACAGTCTGTGCCTAGGGCTACTTGAAGAGGAAACAAACCATAGAGACAAACCTGAGAACTCCTTTATTGTGTCAAGTTTCAAAGAGCTACTACAAACCATGTTTTATTTAGAGTTTTAAATTCATCTGTCTATATAGGAGAGAACAGAGGGAAACCTAATTATAGAAACTGCTAATGTAGACGATCGCTTCAAACTAGAAGAACAAAATTTGTGAGCCAAGTGGGAAATGTGTACTGATCATTAGCACGAAGTATCATCAAGATTGGGTGAAAAAATATTTGCTGGTATTTCGGAACTCTTATTTCTTAGAAGCTTGGCAACCCTCTCAATGAAGTGTTTTTCACAGTCTGTGCCAAGGGCTCTTGAATATTAAGCAAACCATAGAGACAAAACTCAGAACTCCTTTATTTTGGTCAAGTTTCAAAGATCTACTACAAACCATGTTTTATTTAGAGTTCCAAATTCATCTTCTATATAGGAGAGAACAGAGGGAAACCTAAATATAAAAACTGCTACTGTAGATGAACGCTTCAACCTAGAATAACAAAATTTGGTGAGCCAAGTGGGAAATGTGTACTGATCATTAGCACCAAGTATCATCAAGATTGGGTGAAAAAATATTTGCTGGTATTTCGGAAACTCGTTATTTCTTAGAAGCTTGGCAACCCCTCTTAATGAAGTGCTTTTACACAGTCTGTGCCTAGGGCTACTTGAAGAGGAAACAAACCATAGAGCCAAAACTGAGAACTCCTTTATTTTTCCAATTTTCAAAGAGCTACTACAAACCATGTTGGATTTAGAGTTAATTCATCTATCTATATATGAGAGAACAGAGTGAAACCTAAATATAAAAACTGCTACTGTAGACGATTGCTTCAAGCTAGAAGAACTAAATTTGGTGAGCCAAGTGGGATTTGTGCACTGATCATTACCACCAAGTATCATCAAGATTGGGTGAAATAATATTTGCTGGTATTTTCGGAACTCGTTATTTCTTAGAAGCTAGCAACCCCTCTCAATGAAAGTGCTTTCAACAGTCTGTGAATAGGGCTAATTGAAGAGGAAACAAACATAGAGACAAAACTGAGAACTCCTTTATTTTGTCAAGTTTCAAAGAGCTACTACAAACCATGTTTTATTTAGAGTTCCAAATTCATCTATCTATATAGGAGAGAACAGAGGGAAACCTAAATATAAAAACTGCTACTGTAGACAGAACGCTTCAACCTAGAATACAAAATTTGGTGAGCCAAGTGGGAGATGTGTACTGATCATTAGCAACCAAGTATCATCAAGATTGGGTGAAAAAATATTTGCTGGTATTTCGGAAACTCGTTATTTCTTGGAAGCTTGGCAACCCTCTCAATGAAAGTGGTTTTACACAGTCTGTGCTAGGGCCACTTGAAGAGGAAACAAACCATAGAGACAAAACTGAGAACTCCTTTATTGTGACAAGTTTCAAAGAGCTACTACAAACAATGTTTTATTTAGAGTTCCAAATTCATCTATCTATATAGGAGAGAATAGAGGAAACCTAAATATAAAAACGGCTACTGTAGACGATCGCTTCAAGATAGAAGAACTAAATTTGGTGAGCCAAGTGGGATTTGTGTACTGATCATTACCACCAAGTATCTCAAGATTGGTGAAATAATATTGCTGGTATTTCTGAAATTCGTTATTTCTTAGAAGCTTGGCCAACCCTCTCAATGAAAGTGCTTTTCCACAGTTTGTGCCTAGGGCTACTTGAAGAGGAACAAACGATAGAGACAAAACTGAGAACTCCTTTATTGTGTCAAGTTTCAAAGAGCTACTACAAACCATGTTTTATTTAGAGTTCCAAATTCATCTATCTATATAGGAGAGAACAGAGAAAAACCTAAATATAAAACTGCTACTGTAGACGATCGCTTCAACTAGAAGAACAATTTTGTTGAGCCAAGTGGGATTTCTGTACTGATCATTACCACCAAGTATCATCAAGATTGGGTGAAAAATATTTGCTGGTATTTCGGAAACTCGTTATTTCTGAGACGCTTGGCAACCCATCTCAATGAAAGTGTTTCCACATTGTGTGCCTAGGGCTACTTGAAGAGGAAACAAACCATAGAGACAAAACTGAGAACTCCTTTATTTTGTCAAGTTTCAAAGAGCTACTACAACCATGTTTTATTTAGAGTTCCAAATTCATCTATCTATATAGGAGAGAACAGAGGGAAACCTAAATATAAAAACTCCTTACTGTAGATGAACGCTTCAACGTAGAATAACAAAATTTGGTGAGCCAAGTAGGAAATGTGTACTTACCATTAGCACCAAGTATCATCAAGATTGGGTGAAAAAATATTTGCTGGTATTTCGGAAACTCGTTATTTCTTAGACGCTTGGCAACCCATCTCAATGAAAGTGTTTTCCACAGTCTGTGCCTAGGGCTACTTGAAGAGGAAAACAAACCATAGAGACAAAACTGAGAACTCCTTTATTTTGTCAATTTTCAAAGAGCTACTACAAACCATGTTGGATTTAGAGTTTCAAATTCATCTATCTATATATGAGAGAACAGAGTGAAACCTAAATATAAAAACTGCTACTGTAGACGAACGCTTCAAGCTAGAAGAACAAATTTGGTGAGCCAAGTGGGATTTGTGTACTGATCATTACCACCAAGTATCATCAAGATTGGGTGAAATAATATTTGCTGGTATTTCAGAAACTCGTTATTTCTTAGAAGCTTGGCACCCCTCTCAATGAAGTGCTTTTCCACAGTCTGTGCCTAGGGCTACTTGAAGCGGAAACAAACCGTAGAGACTAAACGGAGACTCCTTTATTTTGTCAAGTTTCAAAGAGCTACTACAAACCATGTTTTTATTTAGAGTTCCAAATTCATCTATCTATATAGGAGAGAACAGAGGGAAACCTAAATATAAAAACTGCTACTGTAGACGAACGTTTCAACCTAGAATAACAAAATTTGGTGAGCCAAGTGGGAAATGTGTACTCATCATTAGCACCAAGTATCATCAAGATTGGGTGAAAAAATATTTGCTGGTATTTCGGAAACTCGTTATTTCTTAGAAGCTTGGCAACCCATCTCAATGAAAGTGCTTTTCCACAGTCTGTGCCTAGGGCTCTTTGAAGATTAAAAAACCCATGGAGACAAAACTGAGAACTCCTTTATTTTGTCACGTTTCAAAGACCTACTACAAACCATGTTTTATTTAGAGTTCCAAATTCATCTATCTATATAGGAGAGAACACAGGGAATCCTAAATATAAAAACTGCTACTGTAGACGATCGCTTTAAACTAGAAGAACAAATTTTGGTGAGCCAAGTGGGATTTGTGTACTGATCATTACCACCAAGTATCATCAAGATTGGGTGAAAAAATATTTGCTGGTATTTCGGAAACTCGTTATTTCTTAGACGCTTGGCAACCCATCTCAATGAAAGTGTTTTCCACAGTGTGTGCCTAGGGCTACTTGAAGAGGAAACAAACCATAGAGACAAAACTGAGAACTCCTTTATTTTGTCAAGTTTCAAAGAGCTGCTACAAACCATGTTTTATTTAGAGTTCCAAATTCATCTATCTATATGGGAGAGAACAGAGGGAATCCTAAATATAAAAACTGCTACTGTAGACGAACGCTTCAACCTAGAATAACAAAATTTGGTGAGCCAGGTGGGAAATGTGTACTGATCATTAGCACCAAGTATCATCAAGATTGGGTGAAAAAATATTTGCTGGTATTTTGGAAACTCGTTATTTCTTAGAAGCTTGGCAACCCCTCTTAATGAAAGTGCTTTTACACAGTCTGTGCCTAGGGCTACTTGAAGAGGAAACAAACCATAGAGACAAACCTGAGAACTCCTTTATTGTGTCAAGTTTCAAAGAGCTACTACAAACCATGTTTTATTTAGAGTTTTAAATTCATCTGTCTATATAGGAGAGAACAGAGGGAAACCTAAATATAGAAACTGCTAATGTAGACGATCGCTTCAAACTAGAAGAACAAAATTTGGTGAGCCAAGTGGGAAATGTGTACTGATCATTAGCACGAAGTATCATCAAGATTGGGTGAAAAAATATTTGCTGGTATTTCGGAAACTCGTTATTTCTTAGAAGCTTGGCAACCCCTCTCAATGAAAGTGCTTTTTCACAGTCTGTGCCAAGGGCTCCTTGAATATTAAGCAAACCATAGAGACAAAACTCAGAACTCCTTTATTTTGTCAAGTTTCAAAGATCTACTACAAACCATGTTTTATTTAGAGTTCCAAATTCATCTATCTATATAGGAGAGAACAGAGGGAAACCTAAATATAAAAACTGCTACTGTAGATGAACGCTTCAACCTAGAATAACAAAATTTGTTGAGCCAAGTGGGAAATGTGTACTGATCATTAGCACCAAGTATCATCAAGATTGGGTGAAAAAATATTTGCTGGTATTTCGGAAACTCGTTATTTCTTAGAAGCTTGGCAACCCCTCTTAATGAAAGTGCTTTTACACAGTCTGTGCCTAGGGCTACTTGAAGAGGAAACAAACCATAGAGACAAAACGGAGAACTCCTTTATTTTTCCAATTTTCAAAGAGCTACTACAAACCATGTTGGATTTAGAGTTCCAAATTCATCTATCTAGATATGAGAGAACAGAGTGAAACCTAAATATAAAAACTGCTACTGTAGACGAACGCTTCAAGCTAGAAGAACAAAATTTGGTGAGCCAAGTGGGAGATGTGTACTGATCATTAGCACCAAGTATCATCAAGATTGGGTGAAAAAATATTTGCTGGTATTTCGGAAACTCGTTATTTCTTGGAAGCTGGGCAACCCCTCTCAATGAAAGTGGTTTTACACAGTCTGTGCCTAGGGCCACTTGAAGAGGA
This sequence comes from Callospermophilus lateralis, assembly GCF_048772815.1. Classification (NCBI taxonomy): domain Eukaryota; kingdom Metazoa; phylum Chordata; class Mammalia; order Rodentia; family Sciuridae; genus Callospermophilus; species Callospermophilus lateralis. The sequence continues at coordinate 18,542 of NW_027515344.1, read as the reverse complement.
AACAAACCATAGAGACAAAACTGAGAACTCCTTTATTGTGTCAAGTTTCAAAGAGCTACTACAAACTATGTTTTATTTAGAGTTCCAAATTCATCTATCTATATAGGAGAGAAAAGAGGGAAACCTAAATATAAAAACGGCTACTGTAGACGATCGCTTCAAGATAGAAGAACTAAATTTGGTGAGCCAAGTGGGATTTGTGTACTGACATTACCAGCAAGTATCTTCAAGATTGGGTGAAATAATATTTGCTGGTATTTCGGAAATTCGTTATTTCTTAGAAGCTTGGCCACCCCTCTCAATGAAAGTGCTTTTCCACAGTTTGTGCCTAGGGCTACTTGAAGAGGAAAGAAACCATAGAGACAAAACTGAGAACTCCTTTATTGTGTCAAGTTTCAAAGAGCTACTACAAACCATGTTTTATTTAGAGTTCCAAATTCATCTATCTATATAGGAGAGAACAGAGAAAAACCTAAATATAAAAACTGCTACTGTAGACGATCGCTTCAAACTAGAAGAACAAATTTTGTTGAGCCAAGTGGGATTTCTGTACTGATCATTACCACCAAGTATCATTAAGATTGGGTGAAAAAATATTTGCTGGTATTTCGGAAACTCGTTATTTCTGAGACGCTTGGCAACGCATCTCAATGAAAGTGTTTTCCACAGTGTGTGCCTAGGGCTACTTGAAGAGGAAACAAACCATAGAGACAAAACTGAGAACTCCTTTATTTTGTCAAGTTTCAAAGAGCTACTACAAACCATGTTTTATTTAGAGTTCCAAATTCATCTATCTATATAGGAGAGAACAGATCGAAACCTAAATATAAAAACTCCTACTGTAGATGAACGCTTCAACGTAGAATAACAAAATTTGGTGAGCCAAGTAGGAAATGTGTACTTACCATTAGCACCAAGTATCATCAAGATTGGGTGAAAAAATATTTGCTTTTATTTCGGAAACTCGTTATTTCTTAGACGCTTGGCAACCCATCTCAATGAAAGTGTTTTCCACAGTCTGTGCCTAGGGCTACTAGAAGAGGAAACAAACGATAGAGACAAAACTGCGAACTCCTTTATTTTGTCAAGTTTCAAAGAGCTGCTACAAACCATGTTTTATTTAGAGTTCCAAATTCATCTATCTATATAGGAGAGAACACAGGGAAACCTAAATATAAAAACTGCTACTGTAGACGAACGCTTCAACCTAGAATAACAAAATTTGGTGAGCCAAGTGGGAAATGTGTACTTACCATTAGCACCAAGTATCATCAAGATTGGGTGAAAAAATATTTGCTGGTATTTCGGAAACTCGTTATTTCTTAGAAGCTTGGCAACCCCTCTCAATGAAAGTGCTTTTCCACAGTCTGCGCCAAGGGCTCCTTGAATATTAAGCAAACCATAGAGAAAAAACTGAGAACTCCTTTATTTTGTCAAGTTTCAAAGACCTACTACAAACCATGTTTTATTTAGAGTTCCAAATTCATCTATCTATATAGGAGAGAACAGAGGGAAACCTAAATATAAAAACTGCTACTGTAGACGAACGCTTCAACCTAGAATAACAAAATTTTGTGAGCCAAGTGGGAAATGTGTACTGATCATTAGCACCAAGTATCATCAAGATTGGGTGAAAAAATATTTGCTGGTATTTTGGAAACTCGTTATTTCTTAGAAGCTTGGCAACCCCTCTCAATGAAAGTGCTTTTACACAGTCTGTGCCTAGAATACTTGAAGAAGAAACAAACCATAGAGACAAAACTGAGAACTCCTTTATTTTGTCAATTTTCAAAGAGCTACTACAAACCATGTTGGATTTAGAGTTTCAAATTCATCTATCTATATATGAGAGAACAGAGTGAAACCTAAATATAAAAACTGCTACTGTAGACGAACGCTTCAAGCTTGAAGAACAAAATTTGGTGAGCCAAGTGGGATTTGTGTACTGATCATTACCACCAAGTATCATCAAGATTGGGTGAAAAAATATTTGCTGGTATTTCGGAAACTCGTTATTTTTTAGAAGCTTGGCAACCCATCTCAATGAAAGTGCTTTTCCACAGTGTGTGCCTAGGTCTACTTGAAGAGGAAACAAACCATAAAGACAAAACTGAGAACTCTTTTATTTTGTCAAGTTTCAAAGAGCTACTACAAACCATGTTGGATTTAGAGTTCCAAATTCATCTAACTATATAGGAGAGAACAGAGGGAAACCTAAATATAAAAACTGCTACTGTAGACGAACGCTTCAACCTACAATAACAAAATTTGGTGAGCCAAGTGGGAGATGTGTACTGATCATTAGCACCAAGTATCATCAAGTTTGGTGAAAAAATATTTGCTGGTATTTCTGAAACTCGTTATTTCTTAAAGCTTGGCAACCCATCTCAATGAAAGTGCTTTTCCACAGTGTGTGCCTAGGGCTACTTGAAGAGGAAACAAACCATAGAGACAAAACGGAGAACTCCTTTATTTTGTCAAGTTTCAAAGAGCTACTACAAACCATGTTTTATTTAGAGTTCCAAATTTATTTATCTATATAGGAGAGAACAGAGGGAAACCTAAATATCAAAAATTGCTACTGTAGACGAACGCTTCAACCTAGAATAACAAAATTTGGTGAGCCAAGTGGGAAATGTGTACTGATCATTAGCACCAAGTATCATCAAGATTGGGTGAAAAAATATTTGCTGGAATTTCGGAAACTCGTTATTTCTTGGAAGCTTGGCAACCCTCTCAATGAAAGTGCTTTACCACAGTCTGTGCCAAGGGCTCCATGAATATTAAGCAAACCATAGAGACAAAACTGAGAACTCCTTTATGTTGTCAAGTTTCAAAGAGCTACTACAAACCATGTTTTATTTAGAGTTCCAAATTCATCTATCTATATAGGAGAGAACAGAGGGAAACCTAAATATAAAAACTGCTACTGTAGACGAACGCTTCAACCTAGAATAACAAAATTTGGTGAGCCAAGTGGGAAATGTGTACTGATCATTAGCACCAAGTATCATCAAGATTGGGTGAAAAAATATTTGCTGGTATTTCGGAAACTCGTTATTTCTTAGAAGCTTGGCAACCCCTCTCAATGAAAGTGCTTTTCCACAGTGTGTGCCTAGGGCTACTTGAAAAGGAAACAAACCATAAAGACAAAACTGAGAACTTCTTTATTTTGTCAAGTTTCAAAGACCTACTACAAACCATGTTGGATTTAGAGTTCCAAATTCATCTAACTATATAGGAGAGAACAGAGGGAAACCTAAATATAAAAACTGCTACTGTAGACGAACGCTTCAACCTAGAATAACAAAATTTGGTGAGCCAAGTGGGAGATGTGTACTGATCATTAGCACCAAGTATCATCAAGATTGGGTGAAAAAATATTTGCTGGTATTTCGGAAACTCCTTATTTTTTAGAAGCTTGGCAACCCCTCTCAATAAAAGTGCTTTTCCACAGTCTGTGCCTAGGGCTACTTGAAGAGGAAACAAACCATAGAGACAAAAAGGAGAACTCCTTTATTTTGTCAAGTTTCAAAGAGCTACTACAAACCATGTTGGATTTAGAGTTCCAAATTCATCTATCTATATAGGAGAGAACAGAGGGAAACCTAAATATAAAACTGCTACTGTAGACGAACGCTTCAACCTAGAAGAACAAAATTTGGTGAGCCAAGTGGGATTTGTGAACTGATCATTACCACCAAGTATCATCAAGATTGGGTGAAAAAATATTTGCTGGTATTTCGGAACCTCGTAATTTCTTAGAACCTTGGCAACCCCTCTCAATGAAAGTGCTTTTCCACAGTCTGTGCCTAGGGCTACTTGAAGAGGAAACAAACCATAGAGACAAAACTGAGAACTCCTTTATTTTGTCAAGTTTCAAAGAGCTACTACAAACCATGTTTTATTTAGAGTTCCAAATTCATCTATCTATATAGGAGAGAACAGAGGGAAACCTAAATATAAAAACTTCTACTGTAGACGAACGCTTCAACCTAGAATAACAAAATTTGGTGAGTCAAGTGGGAAATGTGTACTGATCATTAGCACCAAGTATCATCAAATTTGGGTGAAAAAAAATTTGCTGGTATTTCGGAAACTCGTTATTTCTTAGAAGCTTGGCAACCCCTCTCAATGAAAGTGCTTTTCCACAGTCTGTGCCAAGGGCTCCTTGAATATTAAGCAAACCATAGAGACAAAACTGAGAACTCCTTTATTTTGTCAAGTTTCAAAGACCTACTACAAACCATGTTTTATTTAGAGTTCCAAATTCATCTATCTATATAGGAGAGAACAGAGGGAAACCTAAATATAAAAACTGCTACTGTAGACGAACGCTTCAACCTAGAATAACAAAATTTGTTGAGCCAAGTGGGAGATGTGTACTGATCATTAGCACCAAGTATCATCAAGATTGGGTGAAAAAATATTTGCTGGTATTTCGGAAACTCGTTATATCTTAGAAGCTTATCAAACCCTCTCAATGAAAGTGCTTTTCCACAGTCTGTGCCTAGGGCTACTTGAAGAGGAACAAACCATAGAGACAAAACGGACAACTCCTTTATTTTGTCAAGTTTCAAAGAGCTACTACAAACCATGTTGGATTTAGAGTTCCAAATTCATCTATGTATATAGGAGAGAACTGAGGGAAACCTAAATATAAAAAATGCTACCGTAGACGAACGCTTCAACCTAGAAGAACAAAATTTGATGAGCCAAGTGGGACTTGTGTACTGATTATTAGGAACAAGTATCATCAAGATTGGGTGAAAAAATATTTGCTGGTATTTCGGAAACTCGTTATTTCTTAGAAGCTTGGCAACCCCTCTCAATGAAAGTGGTTTTACACAGTCTGTGCCGAGGGCTACTTGAAGAGGAAACAAACCATAGAGACAAAATTGAGAACTCCTTTATTTTGTCAAGTTTCAACGAGCTACTACAAACCTTGTTGGATTTAGAGTTCCAAATTCATCTATCTATATATGAGAGAACAGAGTGAAACCTAAATATAAAAACTGCTACTGTAGACGAACGCTTCAAGCTAGAAGAACAAAATTTGGTGAGCCAAGTGGGATTTGCGTACTGATCATTACCACCAAGTATCATCAAGATTGGGTGAAATAATATTTGCTGGTATTTCGGAAACTCGTTATTTCTTAGAAGCTTGGCCACCCCTCTCAATGAAAGTGCTTTTCCACAGTCTGTGCCTAGGGCTACTTGAGTAGGAAACAAACCATAGAGACAAAACTGAGAACTCCTTTATTTTGTCAAGTTTCAGAGAGCTACTACAAACCATGTTTTATTTAGAGTTTTAAATTCATCTATCTATATAGGAGAGAACAGAGGGAAACCTAAATATAGAAACTGCTAATGTAGACGATCGCTTCAAACTAGAAGAACAAAATTTGGTGAGCCAAGTGGGATTTGTGTACTGATCATTACCACCAAGTATCATCAAGATTGGGTGAAAAAATATTTGCTTGTTTTTCAGAAACTCGTTATTTCTTAGAAGCTTGGCAACCCATCTAAATGAAAGTGCTTTTCCACAGTGTGTGCCTAGAGCTACTTGAAGTGGAAACAAACTATAAAGACAAAAATGAGAACTCCTTTATTTTGTCAAGTTTCAAAGAGCTACTATAAACCATGTTCGATTAAGAGTTCCAAATTCATCTAACTATATAGGAGAGAACAGAGGAAAACCTAAATATAAAAACTGCTACTGTAGACGAACGCTTCAACCTAAAATAACCTAATTTGGTGAGCCAAGTGGGAGATGTGTACTGATCATTAGCCCCAAGTATCATCAAGATTGGGTGAAAAAAAATTGGTTGGTATTTCGGAAACTAGTTATTTCTTAGAAGCTTGGCAACCCCTCTCAATGAAAGTGCTTTTCCACAGTCTGTGCCTAGGGCTACTTGAAGAGGAAACAAACCATAGAGACAAAACGGAGAACTCCTTTATTTTGTCAAGTTTCAAAGAGCTACTACAAACCATGTTGGATTTAGAGTTCCTAATTCATCTATCTATATATGAGAGAACAGAGGGAAACCTAAAATAAAAAATGCTAATGTAGACGACAGCTTCAACCTAGAAGAACAAAATTTGGTGAGCCAAGTGGGATTTGTGAACTGATCATTATCACCAAGTATCATCAAGATTTGGTGAAAAAATATTTGCTGGTATTTCGGAACCTCGTAATTTCTTAGAAGCTTGGCAACCCCTCTCAATGAAAGTGCTTTTCCACAGTCTGTGCCTAGGGCTACTTGAAGCGGAAACAAACCGTAGAGACAAAACTGAGAACTCCTTTATTTTGTCAAGTTTCAAAGAGCTACTACAAACCATGTTGGATTTAGAGTTCCAAATTCATCTATCTATATAGGAGAGAACTGAGGGAAACCTAAATATAAAAAATGCTACTGTAGACGAACGCTTCAACCTAGAAGAACAAAATTTGGTGAGCCAAGTGGGACTTGTGTACTGATTATTAGGAACAAGTATCATCAAGATTGGGTGAAAAAATATTTGCTGGTATTTCGGAAACTCGTTATTTCTTAGAAGATTGGCAACCTCTTTCAATGAAAGTGCTTTTCCACAGTCTGTGCCAAGGGCTCCTTGAATATTAAGCAAACCATAGAGACAAAACTGAGAACTCCTTTATGTTGTCAAGTTTCAAAGACCTACAACAAACCATGTTTTATTTAGAGTTCCAAATTCATCTATCTATATAGGAGAGAACAGAGGGAAACCTAAATATATAAACTGCTACTGTAAACGATCGCATCAAGCTAGAAGAACTAAATTTGGTGAGCCAAGAGGAATTTGTGTACTGATCATTACCACCAAGTATCATCAAGATTGGGTGAAATAATATTTGCTGGTATTTCGGAAACTCGTTATTTCTTAGAAGCTTGGCCACCCCTCTCAATGAAAGTGCTTTTCCACAGTTTGTGCCTAGGGCTACTTGAAGAGAAAACAAACCATAGAGAAAAAACGGAGAACTCCTTTATTGTGTCAAGTGTCAAAGAGCTACTACAAACCATGTTTTATTTAGAGTTCCAAATTCATCTATCTATATAGGAGAGAACAGAGATAAACCTAAATATAAAAACTGCTACTGTAGACGAACGCTTCAACCTAGAGTAACAAAATTTGGTGAGCCAATTGGGAAATGTGTACTGATTATTAGCAACAAGTATCATCAAGATTGGGTGAAAAAATATTTGCTGGTATCTCGGAAACTCCTTATTTCTTAGAAGCTTGGCCACCCCTCTCAATGAAAGTGCTTTACCACAGTCTGTGCCAAGGGCTCCTTGAATATTAAGCAAACCATAGAGACAAAACTGAGAACTCCTTTATGTTGTCAAGTTTCAAAGACCTACTACAAACCATGTTTTATTTAGAGTTCCAAATTCATCTATCTATATAGGAGAGAACAGAGGGAAACCTAAATATAAAAACTGCTACGGCAGACGAACGCTTCAACCTAGAATAACAAAATTTGGTGAGCCAAGTGGGAAATGTGTACTGATCATTAGCACCAAGTATCATCAAGATTGGGTGAAAAAATATTTGCTGGTGTTTCGGAAACTCGTTATTTCTTAGAAGCTTGGCAACCCCTCTCAATGAAAGTCCTTTTCCACAGTGCGTGCCTAGGGCTACTTGAAGAGGAAACAAACCATAAAGACAAAACTGAGAACTTCTTTATTTTGTCAAGTTTCAAAGACCTACTACAAACCATGTTGGATTTAGAGTTCCAAATTCATCTAACTATATAGGAGAGAACAGAGGGAAACCTAAATATAAAAACTGCTACTGTAGACGAACGCTTCAACCTAGAAGAAGAAAATTTGGTGAGCCAAGTTGGATTTGTGAACTGATCATTACCACCAAGTATCATCAAGATTTGGTGAAAAAATATTTGCTGGTATTTCGGAACCTCGTAATTTCTTAGAAGCTTGGCAACCCCTCTCAATGAAAGTGCTTTTCCACAGTCTGTGCCTAGGGCTACTTGAAGCGGAAACAAACCGTAGAGACAAAACTGAGAACTCCTTTATTTTGTCAAGTTTCAAAGAGCTACTACAAACCATGTTGGATTTAGAGTTCCAAATTCATCTATCTATATAGGAGAGAACTGAGGGAAACCTAAATATAAAAAATGCTACTGTAGACGAACGCTTCAACCTAGAAGAACAAAATTTGGTGAGCCAAGTGGGACTTGTGTACTGATTATTAGGAACAAGTATCATCAAGATTGGGTGAAAAAATATTTGCTGGTATTTCGGAAACTCGTTATTTCTTAGAAGATTGGCAACCCCTCTCAATGAAAGTGCTTTTCCACAGTCTGTGCCAAGGGCTCCTTGAATATTAAGCAAACCATAGAGACAAAACTGAGAACTCCTTTATGTTGTCAAGTTTGAAAGACCTACAACAAACCATGTTTTATTTAGAGTTCCAAATTCATCTATCTATATAGGAGAGAACAGAGGGAAACCTAAATATATAAACTGCTACTGTAAACGATCGCATCAAGCTAGAAGAACTAAATTTGGTGAGCCAAGAGGAATTTGTGTACTGATCATTACCACCAAGTATCATCAAGATTGGGTGAAATAATATTTGCTGGTATTTCGGAAACTCGTTATTTCTTAGAAGCTTGGCCACCCCTCTCAATGAAAGTGCTTTTCCACAGTTTGTGCCTAGGGCTACTTGAAGAGAAAACAAACCATAGAGAAAAAACGGAGAACTCCTTTATTGTGTCAAGTGTCAAAGAGCTACTACAAACCATGTTTTATTTAGAGTTCCAAATTCATCTATCTATATAGGAGAGAACAGAGATAAACCTAAATATAAAAACTGCTACTGTAGACGAACGCTTCAACCTAGAATAACAAAATTTGGTGAGCCAATTGGGAAATGTGTACTGATTATTAGCAACAAGTATCATCAAGATTGGGTGAAAAAATATTTGCTGGTATCTCGGAAACTCCTTATTTCTTAGAAGCTTGGCCACCCCTCTCAATGAAAGTGCTTTACCACAGTCTGTGCCAAGGGCTCCTTGAATATTAAGCAAACCATAGAGACAAAACTGAGAACTCCTTTATGTTGTCAAGTTTCAAAGACCTACTACAAACCATGTTTTATTTAGAGTTCCAAATTCATCTATCTATATAGGAGAGAACAGAGGGAAACCTAAATATAAAAACTGCTACGGCAGACGAACGCTTCAACCTAGAATAACAAAATTTGGTGAGCCAAGTGGGAAATGTGTACTGATCATTAGCACCAAGTATCATCAAGATTGGGTGAAAAAATATTTGCTGGTGTTTCGGAAACTCGTTATTTCTTAGAAGCTTGGCAACCCCTCTCAATGAAAGTCCTTTTCCACAGTGCGTGCCTAGGGCTACTTGAAGAGGAAACAAACCATAAAGACAAAACTGAGAACTTCTTTATTTTGTCAAGTTTCAAAGACCTACTACAAACCATGTTGGATTTAGAGTTCCAAATTCATCTAACTATATAGGAGAGAACAGAGGGAAACCTAAATATAAAAACTGCTACTGTAGACGAACGCTTCAACCTAGAAGAAGAAAATTTGGTGAGCCAAGTTGGATTTGTGAACTGATCATTACCACCAAGTATCATCAAGATTGGGTGAAAAAATATTTGCTGGTATTTCGGAACCTCGTAATTTCTTAGAAGCTTGTCAACCCCTCTCAATGAAAGTGCTTTTCCACAGTCTGTGCCTAGGGCTACTTGAAGAGGAAACAAACCATAGAGACAAAACTGAGAACTCCTTTATTTTGTCAAGTTTCAAAGAGCTACTACAAACCATGTTGGATTTAGAGTTCCAAATTTATGTATCTATATATGAGAGAACAGAGGGAAACCTAAATATAAAAACTGCTACTGTAGACGAACGCTTCAACCTAGAAGAACAAAATTTGGTGAGCCAAGTGGGATTTGAGAACTGATCATTACCACCAAGTATCATCAAGATTGGGTGAAAAAATATTTGCTGGTATTTCGGAACCTCGTAATTTCTTAGAAGCTTGGCCACCCCTCTCAATAATGTGCTTTTCCACAGTTTTTGAATAGGCCTACTTGAAGAGGAAACAAACCATAGAGACAAAACGGAGAACTCCTTTATTTTGTCAAGTTTCAAAGAGCTACTACAAACCATGTTGGATTTAGAGTTCCAAATTCATCTATCTATATAGGAGAGAACAGAGGGAAACCTAAATATAAAAACTGCTACTGTAGACGAACGCTTCAACCTAGAATAACAAAATTTGGTGAGCCAAGTGGGAAATGTGTACTGATCTTTAGCACCAAGTATCATCAAGATTGGGTGAAAAAATATTTGCTGGTATTTCGGAAACTCGTTATTTCTTAGAAGCTTGGCAACCCCTCTCAATGAAAGTGCTTTTACACAGTCTGTGCCTAGGGCTACTAGAAGAGGAAACAAACCATAGAGACAAAACGGAGAACTCCTTTATTTTGTCAAGTTTCAAAGAGCTACTACAAACCATGTTGGATTTAGAGTTCCATATTCATCTATCTATATGGGAGAGAACAGAGTTAATCCTAAATATAAAAACTGCTACTGGAGACGAACGCTTCAACCTAGAAGAACAAAATTTGGTGAGCCAAGTGGGATTTGTGAACTGATCATTACCACCAAGTATCATCCAGATTGGGTGAAAAAATATTTGCTGGTATTTCGGAAACTCGTAATTTCTTAGGGGCTTGGCAACCCCTCTCAATGAAAGTGCTTTTCCACAGTCTGTGCCTAGGGCTACTTGAAGCGGAAACAAACCATAGAGACAAAACTGAGAACTCCTTTATTTTGTCAAGTTTCAAAGAGCTACTACAAACCATGTTGGATTTAGAGTTCCAAATTTATCTATCTATATAGGAGAGAACTGAGGGAAACCTAAATATAAAAAATGCTACTGTAGACGAACGCTTTACCTAGAAGAACAAAATTTGGTGAGCCAAGTGGGACTTGTGTACTGATTATTAGGAACAAGTATCATCAAGATTGGGTGAAAAAATATTTGCTGGTATTTCGGAAACTCGTTATTTCTTAGACGCCTTGCAACCCCTCTCAATGAAAGTGCTTTTCCACAGTGTGTGCCTAGGGCTACTTGAAGAGGAAACAAACCATAGAGACAAAACGGAGAACTCCTTTATTTTGTCAAGTTTCAAAGAGCTACTACAAACCATGTTGGATTTAGAGTTCCAAATTCATCTATCTATATGGGAGAGAACAGAGGGAATCCTAAATATAAAAACTGCTACTGTAGACGAACGCTTCAACCTAGAAGAACAAAATTTGGTGAGCCAAGTGGGATTTGTGAACTGATCATTACCACCAAGTATCATCATGATTGGGTGAAAAAATATTTGCTGGTATTTCGGAAACTCGTAATTTCTTAGGGGCTTGGCAACCCCTCTCAATGAAAGTGCTTTTCCACAGTCTGTGCCTAGGGCTACTTGAAGCGGAAACAAACCATAGAGACAAAACTGAGAACTCCTTTATTTTGTCAAGTTTCAAAGAGCTACTACAAACCATGTTGGATTTAGAGTTCCAAATTTATCTATCTATATAGGAGAGAACTGAGGGAATCCTAAATATAAAAAATGCTACTGTAGACGAACGCTTTAACCTAGAAGAACAAAATTTGGTGAGCCAAGTGGGACTTGTGTACTGATTATTAGGAACAAGTATCATCAAGATTGGGTGAAAAAATATTTGCTGGTATTTCGGAAACTCGTTATTTCTTAGAAGCTTGGCAACCCCTCTCAATGAAAGTGCTTTTACACAGTCTGTGCCTAGGGCTACTTGAGGAGGATACAAACCATAGAGACAAAACTGAGAACTCCTTTATTTTGTCAATTTTCAAAGAGCTACTACAAACCATGTTGGATTTAGAGTTCCAAATTCATCTATCTATATATGAGAGAACAGAGTGAAACCTAAATATAAAAACTGCTACTGTAGACGATCGCTTCAAACTAGAAAAACAAAATTTGGTGAGCCAAGTGGGATTTGTGTACTGATCATTACCACCAAGTATCATCAAGATTGGGTGAAAAAATATTTGCTGGTATTTCGGAAACTCGTTATTTCTTAGACGCCTTGCAACCCATCTCAATGAAAGTGCTTTTCCACAGTGTGTGCCTAGGGCTACTTGAAGAGGAAACAAACCATAGAGACAAAACGGAGAACTCCTTTATTTTGTCAAGTTTCAAAGAGCTACTACAAACCATGTTGGATTTAGAGTTCCAAATTCATCTATCTATATGGGAGAGAACAGAGGGAATCCTAAATATAAAAACTGCTACTGTAGACGAACGCTTCAACCTAGAAGAACAAAATTTGGTGAGCCAAGTGGGATTTGTGAACTGATCATTACCACCAAGTATCATCATGATTGGGTGAAAAAATATTTGCTGGTATTTCGGAAACTCGTAATTTCTTAGGGGCTTGGCAACCCCTCTCAATGAAAGTGCTTTTCCACAGTCTGTGCCTAGGGCTACTTGAAGCGGAAACAAACCATAGAGACAAAACTGAGAACACCTTTATTTTGTCAAGTTTCAAAGAGCTACTACAAACCATGTTGGATTTAGAGTTCCAAATTTATCTATCTATATAGGAGAGAACTGAGGGAAACCTAAATATAAAAAATGCTACTGTAGACGAACGCTTTAACCTAGAAGAACAAAATTTGGTGAGCCAAGTGGGACTTGTGTACTGATTATTAGGAACAAGTATCATCAAGATTGGGTGAAAAAATATTTGCTGGTATTTCGGAAACTCGTTATTTCTTAGAAGCTTGGCAACCCGTCTCAATGAAAGTGCTTTTACACAGTCTGTGCCTAGGGCTACTTGAGGAGGATACAAACCATAGAGACAAAACTGAGAACTCCTTTATTTTGTCAATTTTCAAAGAGCTACTAAAAACCATGTTGGATTTATAGTTCCAAATTCATCTATCTATATATGAGAGAACAGAGTGAAACCTAAATATAAAAACTGCTACTGTAGACGATCGCTTCAAACTAGAAAAACAAAATTTGGTGAGCCAAGTGGGATTTGTGTACTGATCATTACCACCAAGTATCATCAAGATTGGGTGAAAAAATATTTGCTGGTATTTCGGAAACTCGTTATTTCTTAGACGCCTTGCAACCCATCTCAATGAAAGTGCTTTTCCACAGTGTGTGCCTAGGGCTACTTGAAGAGGAAACAAACCATAGAGACAAAACGGAGAACTCCTTTATTTTGTCAAGTTTCAAAGAGCTACTACAAACCATGTTTTATTTAGAGTTCCAAATTTATCTATCTACATAGGAGAGAACTGAGGAAAACCTAAATATAAAAAATGCTACTGTAGACAAACGCTTCAACCTTGAAGAACAAAATTTGGTGAGCCAAGTGGGACTTGTGTACTGATTATTAGGAACAAGTGTCATCAAGATTGGGTGAAAAAATATTTGCTGGTATTTCGGAAACTCGTTATTTCTTAGAAGCTTGGCAACCCCTCTCAATGAAAGTGCTTTTACACAGGCTGTGCCTAGGGCTACTTGAAGAGGAAACAAACCATAGAGACAAAACTGAGAACTCCTTTATTTTGTCAATTTTCAAAGAGCTACTACAAACCATGTTGGATTTAGAGTTCCAAATTCATCTATCTATATATGAGAGAACAGAGTGAAACCTAAATATAAAAACTGCTACTGTAGACGAACGCTTCAAGCTAGAAGAACAAAATTTGGTGAGCCAAGTGGGATGTGTGTACTGATCATTACCACCAAATATCATCAAGATTGGGTGAAATAATATTTGCTGGTATTTCGGAAACTCGTTATTTCTTAGAAGCTTGGCCACCCCTCTCAATGAAAGTGCTTTTCCACAGTCTGTGCCTAGGGCTACTTGAAGAGGAAACAAACCATAGAGACAAAACGGAGAACTCCTTTATTTTGTCAAGTTTCAAAGAGCTACTACAAACCATGTTGGATTTAGAGTTCCAAATTCATCTATCTATATAGGAGAGAACAGAGGGAATCCTAAATATAAAAACTGCTACTGTAGACGAACGCTTCAACCTAGAAGAACAAAATTTGGTGAGCCAAGTGGGATTTGTGAACTGATCATTACCACCAAGTATCATCAAGATTGGGTGAAAAAATATTTGCTGGTATTTCGGAAACTGGTAATTTCTTAGAAGCTTGGCAACCCCTCTCAATGAAAGTGCTTTTCCACAGCCTGTGCCTAGGGCTACTTGAAGCGGAAACAAACCATAGAGACAAAACTGAGAACTCCTTTATTTTGTCAAGTTTCAAAGAGCTACTACAAACCATGTTGGATTTAGAGTTCCAAATTTATCTATCTATATAGGAGAGAAATGAGGGAAACCTAAATATAAAAAATCCTACTGTAGACGAACGCTTCAACCTAGAAGAACAAAATTTGGTGAGCCAAGTGGGACTTGTGTACTGATTATTAGGAACAAGTATCATCAAGATTGGGTGAAAAAATATTTGCTGGTATTTCGGAAACTCGTTATTTCTTAGAAGGTTGGTAACCCCTCTCAATGAAAGTGCTTTTCCACAGTCTGTGCCTAGAGCTACTTGAAGATTAAACAAACCATAGAGACAAAACTGAGAACTCCTTTATTTTGTCAAGTTTCAAAGAGCTACTACAAACCATGTTTTATTTAGAGTTCCAAATTCATCTATCTATATAGGAGAGAACAGAGGGAAACCTAAATATAAAAACTGCTACTGTAGACGAACGCTTCAACCTAGAATAACAAAATTTGGTGAGCCAAGTGGGAAATGTGTACTGATCATTAGCACCAAGTATCATCAAGATTGGGTGAAAAAATTTTTGCTGGTATTTCGGAAACTCGTTATTCCTTAGAAGCTTGGCAACCCGTCTCAATGAAAGTGCTTTTACCTAGTCTGTGCATAGGGCTACTTGAAGAGGAAACAAACCATAGAGTGAAAACTGAGAACTCCTTTATTTTGTCAATTTTCAAAGAGCTACTACAAACCATGTTGGATTTAGAGTTCCAAATTCATCTATCTATATATGAGAGAACAGAGTGAAACCTAAATATAAAAACTGCTACTGTAGACGAACGCTTCAACCTAGAATAACAAAATTTGGTGAGCCAAGTGGGAAATGTGTACTGATCATTAGCACCAAGTATCATCAAGATTGGTTGAAAAAATATTTGCTGGTATTTCGGAAACTCGTTATTTCTTAGAAGCTTGGCCACCCCTCTCAATGAAAGTGCTTTTCCACAGTCTGTGCCTAGGGATACTTGAGGAGGAAACAAACCATAGAGACAAAACTGAGAACTCCTTTATTTTGTCAAGTTTCAAAGAGCTACTAAGAACCATGTTTTATTTAGAGTTTTAAATTCATCTATCTATAAAGGAGAGAACAGAGGGAAACCTAAATATAGAAACTGCTAATGTAGAAGATCGCTTCAAACTAGAAGAACAAAATTTGGTGAGCCAAGTGGGATTTGTGTACTGATCATTACCACCAAGTATCATCAAGATTGGGTGAAAAAATATTTGCTTGTTTTTCAGAAACTCGTGATTTCTTAGAAGCTTGGCAACCCATCTCAATGAAAGTGCTTTTCCACAGTGTGTGCCTAGAGCTACTTGAAGAGGAAACAAACCATAAAGACAAAAATGAGAACTCCTTTATTTTGTCAAGTTTCAAAGAGCTACTACAAACCATGTTCGATTTAGAGTTCCAAATTCATCTAACTATATAGGAGAGAACAGAGGAAAACCTAAATATAAAAACTGCTACTGTAGACGAACGCTTCAACCTAGAATAACAAAATTTGGTGAGCCAAGTGGGAGATGTGTACTGATCATTATCCCCAAGTATCATCAAGATTGGGTGAAAAAAAATTGGTTGGTATTTCGGAAACTAGTTATTTCTTAGAAGCTTGGCAACCCCTCTCAATGGAAGTGCTTTTCCACAGTCTGTGCCTAGGGCTACTTGAAGAGGAAACAAACCATAGAGACAAAACGGAGAACTCCTTTATTTTGTCAAGTTTCAAAGAGCTACTACAAACCATGTTGGATTTAGAGTTCCAAATTCATCTATCTATATATGAGAGAACAGAGGGAAACCTAAAATAAAAAATGCTAATGTAGACGAACGCTTCAACCTAGAAGAACAAAATTTGGTGAGCCAAGTGGGATTTGTGAACTGATCATTACCACCAAGTATCATCAAGATTTGGTGAAAAAATATTTGCTGGTATTTCGAAACCTCGTAATTTCTTAGAAGCTTGGCAACCCCTCTCAATGAAAGTGCTTTTCCACAGTCTGTGCCTAGGGCTACTTGAAGCGGAAACAAACCGTAGAGACAAAACTGAGAACTCCTTTATTTTGTCAAGTTTCACAGAGCTACTACAAACCATGTTGGATTTAGAGTTCCAAATTCATCTATCTATATAGGAGAGAACTGAGGGAAACCTAAATATAAAAAATGCTACTGTAGACGAACGCTTCAACCTAGAAGAACAAAATTTGGTGAGCCAAGTGGGACTTGTGTACTGATTATTAGGAACAAGTATCATCAAGATTGGGTGAAAAAATATTTGCTGGTATTTCGGAAACTCGTTATTTCTTAGAAGCTTGGCAACCCCTCTCAATGAAAGTGCTTTTCCACAGTCTGTGCCAAGGGCTCCTTGAATATTAAGCAAACCATAGAGACAAAACTGAGAACTCCTTTATGTTGTCAAGTTTCAAAGACCTACAACAAACCATGTTTTATTTAGAGTTCCAAATTCATCTATCTATATAGGAGAGAACAGAGGGAAACCTAAATATATAAACTGCTACTGTAGACGATCGCTTCAAGCTAGAAGAACTAAATTTGGTGAGCCAAGAGGGATTTGTGTACTGATCATTACCACCAAGTACGATCAAGATTGGGTGAAATAATATTTGCTGGTATTTCGGAAACTCGTTATTTCTTAGAAGCTTGGTACCCCTCTCAATGAAAGTGCTTTTCCACAGTTTGTGCCTAGGGCTACTTGAAGAGAAAACAAACCATAGAGACAAAACGGAGAACTCCTTTATTGTGTCAAGTGTCAAAGAGCTACTACAAACCATGTTTTATTTAGAGTTCCAAATTCATCTATCTATATAGGAGAGAACAGAGGGAAACCTAAATATAAAAACTGCTACTGTAGACGATCGCTTCAAACTAGAAGAACAAAATTTGGTGAGCCAAGTTGGATTTGTGTACTGATCATTACCACCAAGTATCATCAAGATTGGGTGAAAAAATATTTGCTGCTATTTTGGAAACTCGTTATGTCTTAGAAGCTTGGCAACCCATCTCAATGAAAGTGCTTTTCCACAGTGTGTGCCTAGGGCTACTTGAAGAGGAAACAAACCATAGAGACAAAACTGAGAACTCCTTTATTTTGTCAAGTTTCAAAGAGCTACTACAAACCATGTTTTATTTAGAGTTCCAAATTCATCTATCTATATAGGAGAGAACAGAGGGAAACCTAAATATAAAAACTGCTACTGTAGACGAACGCTTCAACCTAGAATAACAAAATTTGGTGAGCCAATTGGGAAATGTGTACTGATTATTAGCAACAAGTATCATCAAGATTGGGTGAAAAAATATTTGCTGGTATCTCGGAAACTCCTTATTTCTTAGAAGCTTGGCAACCCCTCTCAATGAAAGTGCTTTACCACAGTCTGTGCAAAGGGCTCCTTGAATATTAAGCAAACCATAGAGACAAAACGGAGAACTCCTTTATGTTGTCAAGTTTCAAAGACCTACTACAAACCATGTTTTATTTAGAGTTCCAAATTCATCTATCTATATAGGAGAGAACAGAGGGAAACCTAAATATAAAAACTGCTACGGCAGACGAACGCTTCAACCTAGAGTAACAAAATTTGGTGAGCCAAGTGGGAAATGTGTACTGATCATTAGCACCAAGTATCATCAAGATTGGGTGAAAAAATATTTGCTGGTATTTCGGAAACTCGTTATTTCTTAGAAGCTTGGCAACCCCTCTCAATGAAATTCCTTTTCCACAGTGCGTGCCTAGGGCTATTTGAAGAGGAAACAAACCATAAAGACAAAACTGAGAACTTCTTTATTTTGTCAAGTTTCAAAGACCTACTACAAACCATGTTGGATTTAGAGTTCCAAATTCATCTAACTATATAGGAGAGAACAGAGGGAAACCTAAATATAAAAACTGCTACTGTAGACGAACGCTTCAACCTAGAAGAACAAAATTTGGTGAGCCAAGTTGGATTTGTGAACTGATCATTACCACCAAGTATCATCAAGATTGGGTGAAAAAATATTTGCTGGTATTTCGGAATCTCGTAATTTCTTAGAAGCTTGTCAACCCCTCTCAATGAAAGTGCTTTTCCACAGTCTGTGCCTAGGGCTACTTGAAGAGGAAACAAACCATAGAGACAAAACTGAGAACTCCTTTATTTTGTCAAGTTTCAAAGAGCTA
>NW_027515343.1:0-82866 GCF_048772815.1 Callospermophilus lateralis | reverse complement strand
ATAGATAGATGTGTTTGAAACTCTAAATCAAATACGGTTTGTGCTTGCTCCTTGAAACCTGACCAAATGAAGTAGTTCTAAGTTCTATCTCTATGGTTTGTTTCCTCTTGAAGTACCCAATGCAGAGACTGGCGAAAAGCACTTTCGTTTGAAAGGGGTTGCCAAGCTTCCAAAAAACTACTAGTTTGCTTAAATCCCAGCAAACATTTTTTCACCAAATCTTGATGATACTTGGTGGTATTGATCAGTTCACTAAGCCCACTTGGCTGCCCAATTTTCACTCTTCTAGGTTCAAGCGTTCGTTTCCAGTAACACTTTGAATTTTAGGTTTCACTCTGTTTTCTGCTATATAGATAGATATGTTTGAAACGCTAAATCAAACACGGTTTGTACTTGCTCCTTGAAACTTGAACAATGAAGTAGTTCTACGTTCTATCTCTATGGTTTGTTTCCTCTTGAAGTACCCCATGCAGAGACTGGCGAAAAACACTTTCGTTTGAAAAGGGTTGCCAAGCTTCCAAAAATCTACTAGTTTGCTGAAATCTCAGCAACCTTTTTTTCACCAAATCTTGATGATACTTGGTGGTAATGATTAGTTCACTAAGCCCACTTCGCTACCCAATTTTCACTCTTCTAGGTTCAAGCATTCGTTTCCAGTAACACTTTGAATTTTTACGTTTCACTCTTTTTACTCCTACATAGATAGCTGTGTTTGGAATTCTAAATCAAACACGGTTTGTGCTAGCTCCTTGAAACTTGACCAAATGAAGTAGTTCTAAGTTCTATCTCTATGGTTTGTTTCCTCTTGAAGTACCCCATGCAGAGACTGGCGAAAAACACTTTCGTTTGAAAGGGGTTGGAAAGCTTCCAAAAAAATAGTAGTTTGCTGAAATCTCAACAAACATTTTTTCACCAAAACTTGATGATACTTGGTGGTAATGAACAGTTCACTAACCTCCTTGGCTGCCCAATTTTCACTCTTCTAGGTTCAAGCGTTCGTTTCCCAGTAACACTTTGAATTTTTAGGTTTCACTCTGTTTTCTCCTACATAGATACCTGTCTTTGGAATTGTATGTCAAACACGGTTTGTGCTAGCTCCTTGAAACTTGACCAAATGAAGTAGTTCTAAGTTCTATCTCTATGTTTTGTTTCCTCTTGAAGTACCCCATGCAGATACTGGCGAAAAACACTTTCGTTTGAAAGGGTTTGCCAAGCTTCCAAAAAACTACTAGTTTGCTGAAATTTCAGCAAACATTTTTTCACCAAATCTTGATGATACTTGGTGGTAATGATCAGTTCACTAATCCCACTTGTCTGCCCAATTTTCACTTTTCTAGGTTCAAGCGTTCGTTTCCAGTAACACTTTGAATTTTTAGCTTTCACTTTTTTTCTGCTATATAGATAGATGTGTTTGAAACTCTAAATCAAATACAGTTTGTGCTTGCTCCTTGAAACTTGACCAAATCAAGTAGTTCTAAGTTCTATCTCTATGGTTTGTTTCCTCTTTGAGTACCCCATGCAGAGACTGGCGAAAAACACTTTCGTTTGAAAGGGGTTGCCAAGCTTCCCAAATAACTACTAGTTTGCTGAAATCTCAGCAAACATTTTTTCACCAAATCTTGATGATACTTGGTGGTAATGAACAGTTCACTAAGCCTACTTGGCTGCCCTATTTTCACTCTTCTAGGTTCAAGCGTTCCTTTCCAGAAACACTTTGAATTTTTAGGTTTCACTCTGTTTTCTCCTACATAGATAGCTGTGTTTGGAATTCTAATTCAAACACGGTTTGTGCTAGCTCCTTGAAACTTGACCAAATGAAGTAGTTCTAAGTTCTATCTCTATGGTTGTTTTCTCTTGAAGACCTCATGCAGAGACTGGCGAAAAACAGTTTCTTTGAAAGGGGTTGCCAAGCTTCCAAAAAACTACTAGTTTGCTGAAATCTCAGCAAACATTTTTCACCATATCTTGATGATACTTGGTGGTATTGATCAGTTCACTAAGCCCACTTGGCTGCCCAATTTTCACTCTTCTAGGTTCAAGCGTTCGTTTCCAGTAACACTTTGAATTTTAGGTTTCACTCTGTTTTCTCCTACATAGATAGCTGTGTTTGGAATTCTAAATCAAACACGGTTTGTGCTAGCTCCTTGAGACTTGACCAAATGAAGTAGTTCTAAGTTCTATCTCTATGGTTTCTTTCCTTTTGAAGTACCCCATGCAGAGACTGGCGAAAAACACTTTCGTTTGAAAGTGGTTGCCAAGCTTCCAAAAAACTACTAGTTTGCTGAAATCTCAGCAAACATTTTTTCACCAAATCTTGATGATACTTGGTGGTAATGATCAGTTCACTAAGCCGACTTCGCTGCCCAATTTTCACTGTTCTAGGTTCAAGCGTTCGTTTCCAGTAACACTTTGAATTTTAGGTTTCAATCTGTTTTCTCCTACATAGATAGCTGTGTTTGGAATTCTAAATCAAACACGCTTTTTGCTAGCTCCTTGAAACTTGACCAAATGAAGTAGTTCTAAGTTCTATTTCTATGGTTTGTTTCCTCTTGAAGTACCCCATGGAGAGACTGGCGAAAAACACTTTTGTTTGAAAGGGGTTGCCAAGCTTCCAAAAACTACTAGTTTGCTGAAATCTCAGCAAACATTTTTTCACCAAATATTGATGATACTTGGTGGTAATGATCAGTTCACTAATCCCACTTGGCTGCCCAATTTTCACTCTTCTAGGTTCAAGCGTTCGTTTCCAGTAACACTTTGAATTTTTAGGTTTCACTCTGTTTCTGCTATATAGATAGATGTGTTTGAAACACTTAATCAAACAGGGTTTGTGCTAGCTCCTTGAAACTTGACAAAATGAAGTAGCTCTAAGTTCTATCTCTATGGTTTGTTTCCTCTTGAAGTACCCCATGCAGAGACTGGCGAAAAACACTTTCGTTTGAAAGGGGTTGCGAAGCTTCCAAAAACCTAGTAGTTTGCTGAAATCTCAGCAAACATTTTTTCACCAAATCTTGATGATTCTCGGTGGTAATTATCAGGTCACTAATCCCACTTGGCTGCCCAATTTTCACTCTTCTAGGTTGAAGCATTTCTTTCCAGTAACAGTTGAATTTTTAGGTTTCACTCTGTTTTCTCCTACATAGATAGCTGTGTTTGGAATTCTAAATCAAAAACGGTTGTGCTAGCTCCTTGAAACTTGACCAAATGAAGTAGTTCTAAGTTCTATCTCTATGGTTTGTTTCCTCTTGAAGAACCCCATGCAGAGACTGGCGAAAAACACTTTCGTTTGAAAGGGGTTGCCAAGCTTCCAAAAAACTACTAGTTTGCTGAAATCTCAGCAAACATTTTTCACCAAATCTTGATGATACTTGGTGGTATTGATCAGCTCACTAAGCCCACTTCCCTGCCCAATTTTCACTCTTCTAGGTTCAAGCGTTCGTTTCCAGTAACACTTTGAATTTTAGTTTTCACTCTGTTTTCTGATATATAGATAGATGTGTTTGAAACTCTAAATTAAACACGGTGTGTGCTAGCTCCTTGAAACTTGACCAAATGAAGTAGTTCTAAGTTCTATCTCTATGGTTTGTTTCCTCTTGAAGTACCCCATGCAGAGACTGGCGAAAAACACTTTCGTTTGAAAGGGGTTGCCAAGCTTCCAAAAAACTACTAGTTTGCTGAAATATCAGCAAACATTTTTTCACCAAAACTTGATGATTCTTGGTGGTAATTATCAGTTCACTAATCCCACTTGGCTGCCCAATTTTCACTCTTCTATGTTGAAGCATTCCTTTCCAGTACAGTTGAATTTTTAGGTTTCACTCTGTTTTCTCCTACATAGATAGCTGTGTTTGGAATTCTAAGTCAAACACGGTTTGTGCTAGCTCCTTGAAACTTGCCCAAATGAAGTAGTTCTAAGTTCTATCTCTATGGTTTGTTTCCTCTTGAAGTACCCCATGCAGAGACTGGCGAAAAACACTTTCATTTGAAAGGGGTTGCCAAGCTTCCAAAAAACTACTAGTGTGCTGAAATCTCAGCAAACATTTTTTCACCATATCTTGATGATACTTGGTGGTAATGATAATTTCACTAATCTCACTTGGCTGCTCAATTTTAATTCTTCTAGGTTCAAGCGTTCGTTTCCAGTAACACTTTGAATTTTTAGGTTTCACCCTGTTTTCTGCTATATAGATAGATGTGTTTGAAACTCTAAATGAAACACGGTTTGTGCTAGCTCCTTGAATCTTGAAGAAATGAAGTAGTTCTAAGTTCTATCTCTATGGTTTCTTTCCTCTTGAAGTACCCCATGCAGAGACTTTCGAAAAACACTTCATTTGAAAGGGGTTGCCAAGCTTCCAAAAAACTACTAGTTTGCTGAAATCTCAGCAAACATTTTTTCACCAAATCTTGATGATACTTGGTGGTAATGAACAGTTCACTAAGCCTACTTGGCTGCCCTATTTTCACTCTTCTAGGTTCAAGCGTTCCTTTCCAGAAACACTTTGAATTTTTAGGTTTCACTCTGTTTTCTCCTACATAGATAGCTGTGTTTGGAATTCTAATTCAAACACGGTTTGTGCTAGCTCCTTGAAACTTGACCAAATGAAGTAGTTCTAAGTTCTATCTATATGGTTTGTTTTCTCTTGAAGTACCTCATGCAGAGACTGGCGAAAAACAGTTTCTTTGAAAGGGGTTGCCAAGCTTCCAAAAAACTACTAGTTTGCTGAAATCTCAGCAAACATTTTTCACCATATCTTGATGATACTTGGTGGTATTGATCAGTTCACTAAGCCCACTTGGCTGCCCAATTTTCACTCTTCTAGGTTCAAGCGTTCGTTTCCAGTAACACTTTGAATTTTAGGTTTCACTCTGTTTTCTCCTACATAGATAGCTGTGTTTGGAATTCTAAATCAAACACGGTTTGTGCTAGCTCCTTGAAACTTGACCAAATGAAGTAGTTCTAAGTTCTATCTCTATGGTTTGTTTGCTCTTGAAGTACCTCATGCAGAGACTGGCGAAAAACAGTTTCTTTTGAAAGGGGTTGCCAAGCTTCCAAAAAACTACTAGTTTGCTGAAATATGAGCAAACATTTTTTCACCAAATCTTGATGATACTTGGTGGTAATGAGCAGTTCACTAATCCCACTTGGCTGCCCAATTTTTAAACTTCTAGGTTGAAGCATTCGTTTCCAGTAACAGTTTGAATTTTTAGGTTTCATTCTGTTTTCTCCTACATAGATACCTGTGTTTGGAATTCTAAATCAAACACGGTTTGTGCTAGCTCCTTGAAACTGGACCAAATGAAGTAGTTCTATGTTCTATCTCTATGGTTTGTTTTCTCTTGAAGTACCTCATGCAGAGACTGGCGAAAAACAGTTTCTTTAGAAAGGGGTTGCCAAGCTTCCAAAAAACTACTAGTTTGCTGAAATATGAGCAAACATTTTTTCACCAAATCTTGATGATACTTGGTGGTAATGATCAGTTCACTAATCCCACTTGGCTGCCCAATTTCTAAACCTCTAGGTTGAAGCTTTCGTTTCCAGTAACAGTTTGAATTTTTAGGTTTCACTCTGTTTTCTCCTACATAGATAGCTGTGTTTGGAATTCTAAATCAAACACGGTTTGTGCTAGCTCCTTGAGACTTGACCAAATGAAGTAGTTCTAAGTTCTATCTCTATGGTTTCTTTCCTTTTGAAGTACCCCATGCAGAGACTGGCGAAAAACACTTTCGTTTGAAAGTGGTTGCCAAGCTTCCAAAAAACTACTAGTTTGCTGAAATCTCAGCAAACATTTTTTCACCAAATCTTGATGATACTTGGTGGTAATGATCAGTTCACTAAGCCGACTTCGCTGCCCAATTTTCACTGTTCTAGGTTCAAGCGTTCGTTTCCAGTAACACTTTGAATTTTTAGGTTTCAATCTGTTTTCTCCTACATAGATAGCTGTGTTTGGAATTCTAAATCAAACACGCTTTTTGCTAGCTCCTTGAAACTTGACCAAATGAAGTAGTTCTAAGTTCTATTTCTATGGTTTGTTTCCTCTTGAAGTACCCCATGGAGAGACTGGCGAAAAACACTTTTGTTTGAAAGGGGTTGCCAAGCTTCCAAAAACTACTAGTTTGCTGAAATCTTAGCAAACATTTTTTCACCAAATATTGATGATACTTGGTGGTAATGATCAGTTCACTAATCCCACTTGGCTGCCCAATTTTCACTCTTCTAGGTTCAAGCGTTCGTTTCCAGTAACACTTTGAATTTTTAGGTTTCACTCTGTTTTCTGCTATATAGATAGATGTGTTTGAAACACTTAATCAAACAGGGTTTGTGCTAGCTCCTTGAAACTTGACAAAATGAAGTAGCTCTAAGTTCTATCTCTATGGTTTGTTTCCTCTTGAAGTACCCCATGCAGAGACTGGCGAAAAACACTTTCGTTTGAAAGGGGTTGCGAAGCTTCCAAAAACCTAGTAGTTTGCTGAAATCTCAGCAAACATTTTTTCACCAAATCTTGATGATTCTTGGTGGTAATTATCAGGTCACTAATCCCACTTGGCTGCCCAATTTTCACTCTTCTAGGTTGAAGCATTTCTTTCCAGTAACAGTTGAATTTTTAGGTTTCACTCTGTTTTCTCCTACATAGATAGCTGTGTTTGGAATTCTAAATCAAAAACGGTTTGTGCTAGCTCCTTGAAACTTGACCAAATGAAGTAGTTCTAAGTTCTATCTCTATGGTTTGTTTCCTCTTGAAGAACCCCATGCAGAGACTGGCGAAAAACACTTTCGTTTGAAAGGGGTTGCCAAGCTTCCAAAAAACTACTAGTTTGCTGAAATCTCAGCAAACATTTTTTCACCAAATCTTGATGATACTTGGTGGTATTGATCAGTTCACTAAGCCCACTTCCCTGCCCAATTTTCACTCTTCTAGGTTCAAGCGTTCGTTTCCAGTAACACTTTGAATTTTAGTTTTCACTCTGTTTTCTGATATATAGATAGATGTGTTTGAAACTCTAAATTAAACACGGTTTGTGCTAGCTCCTTGAAACTTGACCAAATGAAGTAGTTCTAAGTTCTATCTCTATGGTTTGTTTCCTCTTGAAGTACCCCATGCAGAGACTGGCGAAAAACACTTTGGTTTGAAAGGTGTTGCCAAGCTTCCAAAAAACTACTAGTTTGCTGAAATCTCAGCAAACATTTTTTTCACCAAATCTTGATGATTCTTGGTGGTAATGATCAGTTCAATAATCCCACTTGGCTGCTCAATTTTTATTCTTGTAGGTTGAAGCATTCGTTCCCAGTAACAGATTGAATTTTTAGGTTTCACTCTGTTTTCTCCTACATAGATAGCTGTGTTTGGAATTCTAAATCAAACACGGTTTGTGCTAGCTCCTTGAAACTTGACCAAATGAAGTAGTTCTAAGTTCTCTCTCTATGGTTTGTTTCCTCTTGAAGTACCCCATGCAGAGACTGGCGAAAAACACTTTCGTTTGAAAGGGGTTGCCAAGCTTCCAAAAAACTACTAGTTTCCTGAAATCTCAGCAAAAATTTTTTCACCAAATCTTGATGATACTTGGTGGTAATGATCAGTTCACTAATCCCACTTGGCTGCCCAATTTTTATTCTTCTAGGTTGAAGCATTCGTTTCCAGTAACAGTTTGAATTTTTAGGTTTCACTCTGTTTTCTAAAACATAGATAGCTGTTCTTGGCATTCTAAATCAATCACGGTTTGTGCTAGCTCCTTGAAACTTGACCAAATGAAGTAGTTCTAAGTTCTATCTCTATGGTTTGTTTCCTCTTGAAGTACCCCATGCAGAGACTGGCGAAAAACACTTTTGTTTGAAAGGGGATGCCAAGCTTCCAAAAAACTACTAGTTTGCTGAAATCTCAGCAAACATTTATTCACCAAAACTTGATGATACTTGGTGGTAATGATTAGTTCACTAATCCCACTTTTCTGCCCAACTTTCACTCTTCTAGGTTCAAGCGTTCGTTTCCAGTAACACTTTGAATTTTTAGCTTTCACTCTGTTTTCTGCTATATAGATAGATGTGTTTGAAACTCTGAATCAAACACGGTTTGTGCTTGCTCCTTGAAACTTGAACAATGAAGTAGTTCTAAGTTCTATCTCTATGGTTTGTTTCCTCTTGAAGTACCCCATGCAGAGACTGGCGAAAAACACTTTCGTTTGAAAGGGGTAGCCAAGCTTCAAAAAAACTACAAGTTTGCTGAAATCTCAGCAAACATTTTTTCACCAAATCTTGATGATACTTGGTGGTAATGATCAGTTCAATAATCCCACTTGGCTGCCCAATTTTTATTCTTCTAGGTTGAAGCATTCGTTTCCAGTAACAGTTTGAAATTTTAGGTTTCACTCTGTTTTCTCCTACATAGATAGCTGTGTTTGGAATTCTAAATCAAACACGGTGTGTGCTAGCTCCTTGAAACTTGACCAAATGAAGTAGTTCTAAGTTCTATCTCTATGGTTTGTTTCCTCTTGAAGTACCCCATGAAGAGACTGGCGAAAAACACTTTCTTTTTAAAGGGGTTTCCAAGCTTCCAAAAAACTACTAGTTTGCTGAAATCTCAGCAAACATTTTTTCACCAAATCTTGATGATACTTGGTGGTAATGATCAGTTCACTAAGCCCACTTGGCTGCCCAATTTTTATTCTTGTAGGTTGAAGCATTCGTTCCCAGTAACAGATTGAATTTTTAGGTTTCACTCTGTTTTCTCCTACATAGATAGCTGTGTTTGGAATTCTAAATCAAACACGGTTTGTGCTAGCTCCTTGAAACTTGACCAAATGAAGTAGTTCTAAGTTCTCTCTCTATGGTTTGTTTCCTCTTGAAGTACCCCATGCAGAGACTGGCGAAAAACACTTTCGTTTGAAAGGGGTTGCCAAGCTTCCAAAAAACTACTAGTTTCCTGAAATCTCAGCAAACATTTTTTCACCAAATCTTGATGATACTTGGTGGTAAAGATCAGTTCACTAAGCACACTTGGCTGCCCAATTGGCATTCTTCTAGGTTCAAGCGTTCGTTTCCAGTAACACTTTGAATTTTTAGGTTTCACTCTGTTTTCTGCTATATAGATAGATGTGTTTGAAACTCTAAATCAAACACGATTTGTGCTAGCTCCTTGAAAATGGACCAAATAAAGTAGTTTTATGTTCTATCTCTATGGTTTTTTTCTCTTGAAGTACCCCTTGCAGAGAGTGGTGAAAAACCCTTTCGTTTGAAAGGGGTTGCCAAGCTTCCAAAAAACTACTAGTTTGCTGAAATATGAGCAAACATTTTTTCACCAAATCTTGATGATACTTGGTGGTAATGATCAGTTCACTAATCCCAATTGGCTGACATTTTTTATTCTTCTAGGTTCAAGCGTTCGTTTCCAGTAACAGTTTGAATTTTAGGTTTCACTCTGTTTTCTCCTACATAGACAGCTGTGTTTGGAATTCTAAATCAAACACGGTTTGTGCTAGCTCCGTGAAACTTGACCAAATGAAGTAGTTCTAAGTTCTATCTCTATGGTTTGTTTCCTCTTGAAGTACCCCATGCAGAGACTGGCGAAAAACACTTTCGTTTGAAAGGGTTTGCCAAGCTTCCAAAAAACTACTAGTTTGCTGAAATCTCAGCAAACATTTTTTCACCAAATCTTGATGATACTTGGTGGTAATGATCAGTTCACTAATCCCACTTGGCTGCCCAATTTTTATTCTTCTAGGTTGAAGAATTCGTTTCCAGTAACAGTTTGAATTTTGAGGTTTCACTCTGTTTTCTAAAACATAGATAGCTGTTCTTGGAATTCTAAATCAATCACGGTTTGTGCTAGCTCCTTGAAACTTGACCAAATGAAGTAGTTCTAAGTTCTATCTCTATGGTTTGTTTCCTCTTGAAGTACCCCATGCAGAGACTGGCGAAAAACACTTTCGTTTGAAAGGGGATGCCAAGCTTCCAAAAAACTACTAGTTTGATGAAATCTCAGCAAACATTTTTTCAGCAAATCTTGATGATACTTGGTGGTAATGATCATTTCACTAAGCCCACTTTCCTGCCGAATTTTCACTCATCTAGGTTCAAGCGTTCGTTTCCAGTAACACTTTGAATTTTTAGGTTTCACTCTGTTTTCTCCTACATAGATAGCTGTGTTTGGAATTCTAAATCAAACACGGTTTGTGCTAGCTCCTTGAAACTTGACAAAATGAAGTAGTTCTAAGTTCTATCTCTATGGTTTGGTTCCTCTTGAAGTACCCTTTGCAGAGAGTGGCAAAAAACCCTTTCGTTTGAAAGGGGTTGCCAAGCTTCCAAAAAACTACTAGTTTGCTGAAATCTCAGCAAACATTTTTTCACCAAATCTTGATGATACTTGGTGGTAATGATCAGTTCACTAATCCCACTTGGCTGCCCAATTTTTATTCTTCTAGGTTGAAGCATTCGTTTCCAGTAACAGTTTGAATTTTTAGGTTTCACTCTGTTTTCTAAAACATAGATAGCTGTTCTTGGAATTCTAAATCAATCACGGTTTGTGCTAGCTCCTTGAAACTTGACCAAATGAAGTAGTTCTAAGTTCTATCTCTATGGTTTGTTTCCTCTTGAAGTACCCCATGCAGAGACTGGTGAAAAACACTTTCGTTTGAAAGGGGATGCCAAGCTTCCAAAAAACTACTAGTTTGCTGAAATCTCAGCAAACATTTTTTCACCAAATCTTGATGATACTTCGTGGTAATGATTAGTTCACTAATCCCACTTTGCTGCCCAATTTTTATTTTTCTAGGTTGAACCATTCGTTTCCAGTAACAGTTTGAATTTTTAGGTTTCACTCTGTTTTCTCCTACATAGATAGCTGTGTTTGGAATTCTAAATCAAACACGGTTTGTGCTAGCTCCTTGAAACTGGACAAAATGAAGTAGTTCTAAGTTCTATCTCTATGGTTTGTTTCCTCTTGAAGTACCCCATGCAGAGACTGGCGAAAAACACTTTCGTTTGAAAGGGGTTGCCAAGCTCCAAAAAACTACTAGTTTGCTGAAATCTCAGCAAACATTTTTTCACCAAATCTTGATGATACTTGGTGGTAATGATCAGTTCAATAATCCCACTTGGCTGCCCAATTTTTATTCTTCTAGGTTGAAGCATTCGTTTAAAGTAACAGTTTGAAATTTTAGGTTTCACTCTGTTTTCTCCTACATAGATAGCTGTGTTTGGAATTCTAAATCAAACACGGTTTGTGCTAGCTCCTTGAAACTTGACCAAATGAAGTAGTTCTAAGTTCTATCTCTATGGTTTGTTTCCTCTTGAAGTACCCCATGAAGAGACTGGCGAAAAACACTTTCTTTTTAAAGGGGTTTCCAAGCTTCCAAAAAACTACTAGTTTGCTGAAATCTCAGCAAACATTTTTTCACCAAATCTTGATGATACTTGGTGGTAATGATCAGTTCACTAAGCCCACTTGGCTGCCCAATTTTTATTCTTGTAGGTTGAAGCATTCGTTCCCAGTAACAGATTGAATTTTTAGGTTTCACTCTGTTTTCTCCTACATAGATAGCTGTGTTTGGAATTCTAAATCAAACACGGTTTGTGCTAGCTCCTTGAAACTTGACCAAATGAAGTAGTTCTAAGTTCTCTCTCTATGGTTTGTTTCCTCTTGAAGTACCCCATGCAGAGACTGGCGAAAAACACTTTCGTTTGAAAGGGGTTGCCAAGCTTCCAAAAAAATACTAGTTTCCTGAAATCTCAGCAAACATTTTTTCACCAAATCTTGATGATACTTGGTGGTAAAGATCAGTTCACTAAGCACACTTGGCTGCCCAATTGTCATTCTTCTAGGTTCAATCGTTCGTTTCCAGTAACACTTTGAATTTTTAGGTTTCACTCTGTTTTCTGCTATATAGATAGATGTGTTTGAAACTCTAAATCAAACACGATTTGTGCTAGCTCCTTGAAAATGGACCAAATGAAGTAGTTTTATGTTCTATCTCTATGGTTTTTTTCTCTTGAAGTACCCCTTGCAGAGAGTGGTGAAAAACCCTTTCGTTTGAAAGGGGTTGCCAAGCTTCCAAAAAACTACTAGTTTGCTGAAATATGAGCAAACATTTTTTCACCAAATTTGATGATACTTGGTGGTAATGATCAGTTCACTAATCCCAATTGGCTGACATTTTTTATTCTTCTAGGTTCAAGCGTTCGTTTCCAGTAACAGTTTGAATTTTTAGGTTTCACTCTGTTTTCTCCTACATAGACAGCTGTGTTTGGAATTCTAAATCAAACACGGTTTGTGCTAGCTCCGTGAAACTTGACCAAATGAAGTAGTTCTAAGTTCTATCTATATGGTTTGTTTCCTCTTGAAGTACCCCATGCAGAGACTGGCGAAAAACACTTTCGTTTGAAAGGGTTTGCCAAGCTTCCAAAAAACTACTAGTTTGCTGAAATCTCAGCAAACATTTTTTCACCAAATCTTGATGATACTTGGTGGTAATGATCAGTTCACTAATCCCACTTGGCTGCCCAATTTTTATTCTTCTAGGTTGAAGAATTCGTTTCCAGTAACAGTTTGAATTTTGAGGTTTCACTCTGTTTTCTAAAACATAGATAGCTGTTCTTGGAATTCTAAATCAATCACGGTTTGTGCTAGCTCCTTGAAACTTGACCAAATGAAGTAGTTCTAAGTTCTATCTCTATGGTTTGTTTCCTCTTGAAGTACCCCATGCAGAGACTGGCGAAAAACACTTTCGTTTGAAAGGGGATGCCAAGCTTCCAAAAAACTACTAGTTTGATGAAATCTCAGCAAACATTTTTTCAGCAAATCTTGATGATACTTGGTGGTAATGATCATTTCACTAAGCCCACTTTCCTGCCGAATTTTCACTCATCTCGGTTCAAGCGTTCGTTTCCAGTAACACTTTGAATTTTTAGGTTTCACTCTGTTTTCTAAAACATAGATAGCTGTTCTTGGAATTCTAAATCAATCACGGTTTGTGCTAGCTCCTTGAAACTTGACCAAATGAAGTAGTTCTAAGTTCTATCTCTATGGTTTGTTTCCTCTTGAAGTACCCCATGCAGAGACTGGTGAAAAACACTTTCGTTTGAAAGGGGATGCCAAGCTTCCAAAAAACTACTAGTTTGCTGAAATCTCAGCAAACATTTTTTCACCAAATCTTGATGATACTTGGTGGTAATGATCAGTTCACTAATCCCACTTGTCTGCCCAATTTTCACTTTTCTAGGTTCAAGCGTTCGTTTCCAGTAACACTTTGAATTTTTAGCTTTCACTTTTTTTTCTGCTATATAGATAGATGTGTTTGAAACTCTAAATCAAATACAGTTTGTGCTTGCTCCTTGAAACTTGACCAAATCAAGTAGTTCTAAGTTCTATCTCTATGGTTTGTTTCCTCTTTGAGTACCCCATGCAGAGACTGGCGAAAAACACTTTCGTTTGAAAGGGGTTGCCAAGCTTCCAAATAACTACTAGTTTGCTGAAATCTCAGCAAACATTTTTTCACCAAATCTTGATGATACTTGGAGGTATTGATCAGTTCACTAGGCCACTTGGCTGCCCAATTTTCACTCTTCTAGGTTCAAGCGTTCATTTCCAGTAACACTTTGAATTTTAGGTTTCACTCTGTTTTCTGCTATATAGATAGATGTGTTTGAAACTCTAAATCAAACACGGTTTGTGCTAGCTCCTTGAAACTTGACCAAATGAAGTAGTTCTAAGTTATATCTCTATTGTTTGTTTCCTCTTGAAGTACCCCATGCAGAGACTGGTGAAAAACACTTTGGTTTGAAAGGGGTTGCCAAGCTTCCAAAAAACTACTAGTTTGCTGAAATCTCAGCAAATATTTTTTTCACCAAATCTTGATGATTCTTGGTGGTAATGATCAGTTCAATAATCCCACTTGGCTGCCCAATTTTTATTCTTCTAGGTTGAAGCATTCGTTTCCAGTAACAGTTTGAAATTTTAGGTTTCACTCTTGTTTTCTCCTACATAGATAGCTGTGTTTGGAATTCTAAATCAAACACGGTTTGTGCTAGCTCCTTGAGACTTGACCAAATGAAGTAGTTCTAAGTTCTATATCTATGGTTTGTTTCCTCTTGAAGTACCCCATGCAGAGACTGGCGAAAAGCACTTTCATTTGAAAGGGGTTGCCAAGCTTCCAAAAAACTTCTAGTTTTCTGAAATCTCAGGAAACATTTTTTCACCAAATCTTGATGATACTTGATGGTAATGATCAGTTCACTAAGCCCACTTGGCTGCCAAATTTTCACTCTTCTAGGTTCAAGCTTTCGTTTCCAGTAACACTTTGAATTTTTAGGTTTCACTCTGTTTTCTGCTATATAGATAGATGTGTTTGAAACTTTAAATCAAACACGTTTTGTGCTAGCTCCTTGAAACTTGACAAAATGAAGTAGCTCTAAGTTCTATCTCTATGGTTTGTTTCCTCTTGAAGTACCCCATGCAGAGACTGGCGAAAAACACTTTCGTTTGAAAGGGGTTGCCAAGCTTCCAAAAAACTACTAGTTTGCTGAAATCTCAGCAAACATTTTTCACCAAATCCTGATGATACTTGGTGGTAATTATCAGTTCACTAAGTCCACTTGGCTGCCCAATTTTTATTCTTCTAGGTTGAAGCATTCGTTTCCAGTAACAGTTTGAATTTTTAGGCTTCACTCTTGTTTTCTCCTACATAGATAGCTGTGTTTGGAATTCTAAATCAAACACGGTTTGTGCTAGCTCCTTGAAACTTGACCAAATGAATTAGTTCTAAGTTCTATATCTATGGTTTGTTTCCTCTTGAAGTACCCCATGCAGAGACTGGCGAAAAGCACTTTCATTTGAAAGGGGTTGCCAATCTTCCAAAAAACTTCTAGTTTTCTGAAATCTCAGGAAACATTTTTTCACCAAATCTTGTTGATACTTGATGGTAATGATCAGTTCACTAAGCCCACTTGGCTGCCCAATTTTCACTCTTCTAGGTTCAAGCTTTCGTTTCCAGTAACACTTTGAATTTTTAGGTTTCACTCTGTTTTCTGCTATATAGATAGATGTGTTTGAAACTTTAAATCAAACACGTTTTGTGCTAGCTCCTTGAAACTTGACAAAATGAAGTAGCTCTAAGTTCTATCTCTATGGTTTGTTTCCTCTTGAAGTACCCCATGCAGTGACTGGCGAAAAACACTTTCGTTTGAAAGGGGTTGCCAAGCTTCCAAAAAACTACTAGTTTGCTGAAATCTCATCAAACATTTTTCACCAAATCCTGATGATACTTGGTGGTAATTATCAGTTCACTAAGTCCACTTGGCTGCCCAATTTTTATTCTTCTAGGTTGAAGCATTCGTTTCCAGTAACAGTTTGAATTTTAGGTTTCACTCTGTTTTCTTCTACATAGATAGCTGTGTTTGGAATTCTAAATCAAACACGGTTTGTGCTAGCTCCTTGAAACTTGACCAAATGAAGTAGTTCTAAGTTCTATCTCTATGGTTTGTTTCCTCTTGAAGTACCCCATGCAGAGACTGGCGAAAAACACTTTCGTTTGAAAGGGGTTGCCAAGCTTCCAAAAAACTTCTAGTTTTCTGAAATCTCAGCAAACATATTTTTCACCAAATCGTGATGATACTTGGTGGTATTGATCAGTTCACTTAGCCACTTGGCTGCCCAATTTTCACTCTTCTAGGTTCAAGCGTTCGTTTCCAGTAACACTTTGAATTTTAGGTTTCACTCTGTTTTCTGCTATATAGATAGATGTGTTTGAAACTCTAAATCAAACACGGTTTGTGCTAGCTCCTTGAAACTTGACCAAATGAAGTAGTTCTAAGTTCTATCTCTATGGTTTTTTTCCTCTTGAAGTACCCCATGCAGAGACTGGCGAAAAACACTTTGGTTTGAAAGGGGTTGCCAAGCTTCCAAAAAACTACTAGTTTGCTGAAATCTCAGCAAATATTTTTTTCACCAAATCTTGATGATTCTTGGTGGTAATGATCAGTTCAATAATCCCACTTGGCTGCCCAATTTTTATTCTTCTAGGTTGAAGCATTCGTTTCCAGTAACAGTTTGAAATTTTAGGTTTCACTCTTGTTTTCTCCTACATAGATAGCTGTGTTTGGAATTCTAAATCAAACACGGTTTGTGCTAGCTCCTTGAAACTTGACCAAATGAATTAGTTCTAAGTTCTATATCTATGGTTTGTTTCCTCTTGAAGTACCCCATGCAGAGACTGGCGAAAAGCACTTTCATTTGAAAGGGGTTGCCAAGCTTCCAAAAAACTTCTAGTTTTCTGAAATCTCAGGAAACATTTTTTCACCAAATCTTGTTGATACTTGATGGTAATGATCAGTTCACTAAGCCCACTTGGCTGCCAAATTTTCACTCTTCTAGGTTCAAGCTTTCGTTTCCAGTAACACTTTGAATTTTTAGGTTTCACTCTGTTTTCTGCTATATAGATAGATGTGTTTGAAACTTTAAATCAAACACGTTTTGTGCTAGCTCCTTGAAACTTGACAAAATGAAGTAGCTCTAAGTTCTATCTCTATGGTTTGTTTCCTCTTGAAGTACCCCATGCAGTGACTGGCGAAAAACACTTTCGTTTGAAAGGGGTTGCCAAGCTTCCAAAAAACTACTAGTTTGCTGAAATCTCATCAAACATTTTTCACCAAATCCTGATGATACTTGGTGGTAATTATCAGTTCACTAAGTCCACTTGGCTGCCCAATTTTTATTCTTCTAGGTTGAAGCATTCGTTTCCAGTAACAGTTTGAATTTTTAGGTTTCACTCTGTTTTCCTCTACATAGATAGCTGTGTTTGGAATTCTAAATCAAACACGGTTTGTGCTAGCTCCTTGAAACTTGACCAAATGAAGTAGTTCTAAGTTCTATCTCTATGGTTTGTTTCCTCTTGAAGTACCCCATGCAGAGACTGGCGAAAAACACTTTCGTTTGAAAGGGGTTGCCAAGCTTCCAAAAAACTTCTAGTTTTCTGAAATCTCAGCAAACATTTTTTTCACCAAATCTTTTGATACTTGGTGGTATTGATCAGTTCACTTAGCCACTTGGCTGCCCAATTTTCACTCTTCTAGGTTCAAGCGTTCGTTTCCAGTAACACTTTGAATTTTAGGTTTCACTCTGTTTTCTGCTATATAGATAGATGTGTTTGAAACTCTAAATCAAACACGGTTTGTGCTAGCTCCTTGAAACTTCACCAAATGAAGTAGTTCTAAGTTCTATCTCTATGGTTTTTTTCCTCTTGAAGTACCCCATGCAGAGACTGGCGAAAAACACTTTGGTTTGAAAGGGGTTGCCAAGCTTCCAAAAAACTACTAGTTTGCTGAAATCTCAGCAAACATTTTTTTCACCAAATCTTGATGATTCTTGGTGGTAATGATCAGTTCAATAATCCCACTTGGCTGCCCAATTTTTATTCTTCTAGGTTGAAGCATTCGTTTCCAGTAACAGTTTGAAATTTTAGGTTTCACTCTTGTTTTCTCCTACATAGATAGCTGTGTTTGGAATTCTAAATCAAACACGGTTTGTGCTAGCTCCTTGAGACTTGACCAAATGAAGTAGTTCTAAGTTCTATATCTATGGTTTGTTTCCTCTTGAAGTACCCCATGCAGAGACTGGCGAAAAGCACTTTCATTTGAGAGGGGTTGCCAAGCTTCCAAAAAACTTCTAGTTTTCTGAAATCTCAGGAAACATTTTTTCACCAAATCTTGATGATACTTGATGGTAATGATCAGTTCACTAAGCCCACTTGGCTGCCAAATTTTCACTCTTCTAGGTTCAAGCTTTCGTTTCCAGTAACACTTTGAATTTTTAGGTTTCACTCTGTTTTCTGCTATATAGATAGATGTGTTTGAAACTTTAAATCAAACACGTTTTGTGCTAGCTCCTTGAAACTTGACAAAATGAAGTAGCTCTAAGTTCTATCTCTATGGTTTGTTTCCTCTTGAAGTACCCCATGCATAGACTGGCGAAAAACACTTTCGTTTGAAAGGGGTTGCCAAGCTTCCAAAAAACTACTAGTTTGCTGAAATCTCAGCAAACATTTTTCACCAAATCCTGATGATACTTGGTGGTAATTATCAGTTCACTATGTCCGCTTGGCTGCCCAATTTTTATTCTTCTAGGTTGAAGCATTCGTTTCCAGTAACAGTTTGAATTTTTAGGTTTCACTCTGTTTTCTTCTACATAGATAGCTGTGTTTGGAATTCTAAATCAAACACGGTTTGTGCTAGCTCCTTGAAACTTGACCAAATGAAGAAGTTCTAAGTTCTATCTCTATGGTTTGTTTCCTCTTGAAGTACCCCATGCAGAGACTGGCGAAAAACACTTTCGTTTGAAAGGGGTTGCCAAGCTTCCAAAAAACTTCTAGTTTTCTGAAATCTCAGCAAACATTTTTTTCACCAAATCTTGATGATACTTGGTGGTATTGATCAGTTCACTTAGCCACTTGGCTGCCCAATTTTCACTCTTCTAGGTTCAAGCGTTCGTTACCAGTAACACTTTGAATTTTAGGTTTCACTCTGTTTTCTGCTATATAGATAGATGTGTTTGAAACTCTAAATCAAACACGGTTTGTGCTAGCTCCTTGAAACTTGACCAAATGAAGTAGTTCTAAGTTCTCTCTCTATGGTTTTTTTCCTCTTGAAGTACCCCATGCAGAGACTGGCGAAAAACACTTTGGTTTGAAAGGGGTTGCCAAGCTTCCAAAAACTACTAGTTTGCTGAAATCTCAGCAAATATTTTTTTCACCAAATCTTGATGATTCTTGGTGGTAATGATCAGTTCAATAATCCCACTTGGCTGCCCAATTTTTATTCTTCTAGGTTGAAGCATTCGTTTCCAGTAACAGTTTGAAATTTTAGGTTTCACTCTTGTTTTCTCCTACATAGATAGCTGTGTTTGGAATTCTAAATCAAACACGGTTTGTGCTAGCTCCTTGAAACTTGACCAAATGAAGTAGTTCTAAGTTCTATATCTATGGTTTGTTTCCTCTTGAAGTACCCCATGCAGAGACTGGCGAAAAGCACTTTCATTTGAAAGGGGTTGCCAAGCTTCCAAAAAACTTCTAGTTTTCTGAAATTTCAGGAAACATTTTTTCACCAAATCTTGTTGATACTTGATGGTAATGATCAGTTCACTAAGCCCACTTGGCTGCCAAATTTTCACTCTTCTAGGTTCAAGCTTTCGTTTCCAGTAACACTTTGAATTTTTAGGTTTCACCCTGTTTTCTGCTATATAGATAGATGTGTTTGAAACTTTAAATCAAACACGTTTTGTGCTAGCTCCTTGAAACATGACAAAATGAAGTAGCTCTAAGTTCTATCTCTATGGTTTGTTTCCTCTTGAAGTACCCCATGCATAGACTGGCGAAAAACACTTTCGTTTGAAAGGGGTTGCCAAGCTTCCAAAAAACTACTAGTTTGCTGAAATCTCAGCAAACATTTTTCACCAAATCCTGATGATACTTGGTGGTAATTATCAGTTCACTAAGTCCACTTGGCTGCCCAATTTTTATTCTTCTAGGTTGAAGCATTCGTTTCCAGTAACAGTTTGAATTTTTAGGTTTCACTCTGTTTTCTTCTACATAGATAGCTGTGTTTGGAATTCTAAATCAAACACGGTTTGTGCTAGCTCCTTGAAACTTGACCAAATGAAGAAGTTCTAAGTTCTATCTCTATGGTTTGTTTCCTCTTGAAGTACCCCATGCAGAGACTGGCGAAAAACACTTTCGTTTGAAAGGGGTTGCCAAGCTTCCAAAAAACTTCTAGTTTTCTGAAATCTCAGCAAACATTTTTTTCACCAAAACTTGATGATACTTGGTGGTATTGATCAGTTCACTTAGCCACTTGGCTGCCCAATTTTCACTCTTCTAGGTTCAAGCGTTCGTTTCCAGTAACACTTTGAATTTTAGGTTTCTCTCTGTTTTCTGCTATATAGATAGATGTGTTTGAAACTCTAAATCAAACACGGTTTGTGCTAGCTCCTTGAAACTTGACCAAATGAAGTAGTTCTAAGTTCTATCTCTATGGTTTGTTTCCTCTTGAAGTACCACATGCAGAGACTGGCGAAAAACACTTTCTTTTGAAAGGGGTTTCCAAGCTTCCAAAAAACTACTAGTTTGCTGAAATCTCAGCAAACATTTTTTCACCAAATCTTGAAGATTCTTGCTGGTAATTATCAGTTCACTAATCCCACTTTGCTGCCCAATTTTCACTCTTCTAGGTTGAAGTATTCCTTTACAGTAACAGTTGAATTTTTAGGTTTCACTCTGTTTTCTCCTACATAGATAGCTGTGTTTGGAATTCTAAATCAAACACGGTTTGTGATAGCTCCTTGAAACTTGACCAAATGAAGAAGTTCTAAGTTCTATCTCTATGGTTTGTTTCCTCTTGAAGTACCCCATGCAGAGACTGGCGAAAAACACTTTCATTTGAAAGGGGTTGAAAAGCTTCCAAAAAACTACTAGTTTGCTGAAATCTCAGCAAACATTTTTTCACCAAATCTTGATGATACTTGGTGGTAATGAACAGTTCACTAAGCCTACTTGGCTGCATAATTTTCACTCTTCTAGGTTCAAGCGTTCGTTTCCAGTAACACTTTGAATTTTTAGGTTTCACTCTGTTTTCTCCTACATAGATAGCTGTATTTGGAATTCTAAGTCAAACACGGTTTGTGCTAGCTCCTTGAAACTTGACAAAATGAAGTAGTTCTAAGTTCTATCTCTATGGCTTGTTTCCTCTTGAAGTACCCCATTCAGATACTGGCGAAAAACACTTTCGTTTGAAAGGGGTTGCCAAGCTTCCAAAAAACTACTAATTTGATGAAATCTCAGCAAACATTTTTTCACAAAATCATGATGATACTTGGTGGTAATGATCAGTTCACTAATCCCACTAGTCAGCCCAATTTTCACTCTTCTAGGTTCAAGCGTTCGTTTCCAGTAACACTTTGAATTTTTAGCTTTCACTTTTTTTTCTGCTATATAGATAGATGTGTTTGAAACTCTAAATCAAATACGGTTTGTGCTTGCTCCTTGAAACCTGACCAAATGAAGTAGTTCTAAGTTCTATCTCTATGGTTTGTTTCCTCTTGAAGTACCCAATGCAGAGACTGGCGAAAAGCACTTTCGTTTTAAAGGGGTTGAAAAGCTTCCAAAAAACTACTAGTTTGCTGAAATCCCAGCAAACATTTTTTCACCAAATCCTGATGATACTTGGTGGTATTGATCAGTTCACTAAGCCCACTTGGCTGCCCAATTTTCACTCTTCTAGGTTCAAGCGTTCGTTTCCAGTAACACTTTGAATTTTAGGTTTCACTCTGTTTTCTGCTATATAGATAGATATGTTTGAAACGCTAAATCAAACACGGTTTGTGCTTGCTCCTTGAAACTTGAACAATGAAGTAGTTCTAAGTTCTATCTCTATGGTTTGTTTCCTCTTGAAGTACCCCATGCAGAGACTGGCGAAAAACACTTTTGTTTGAAAGGGGTTGCCAAGCTTCCAAAAAACTACTAGTTTCCTGAAATCTCAGCAAACATTTTTCACCAAATCTTGATGATACTTGGTGGTAATGATCAGTTCACTAATCCCACTTTTCTGCCCAACTTTCACTCTTCTAGGTTCAAGCGTTCGTTTCCAGTAACACTTTGAATTTTTAGGTTTCACTCTGTTTTCTGCTATATAGATAGATGTGTTTGAAACTCTGAATCAAACACGGTTTGTGCTAGCTCCTTGAAACTTGACCAAATGAAGTAGTTCTAAGTTCTATCTCTATGGTTTGTTTCCTCTTGAAGTACCCGATGCAGAGACTGGCGAAAAACACTTTCGTGTGAAAGGGGTAGCCAAGCTTCAAAAAAACTACAAGTTTGCTGAAATCTCAGCAAACATTTTTTCACCAAATCTTGATGATTATTTGTGGTAATGATCAGTTCACTAATCCCACTTGGCTGCCCAATTTTTATTCTTCTACGTTGAAGCGTTCATTTCCAGTAACAGTTTGAATTTTTAGGTTTCACTCTGTTTTCTCCTACATAGATAGCTGTGTTTGGAATTCTAAATCAAACACGGTTTGTGCTAGCTCCCTGAAACTTGACCAAATGAAGTAGTTCTAAGTTCTATCTCTATGGTTTGTTTCCTCTTGAAGTACCCCATGCAGAGACTGGCGAAAAACACTTTCGTTTGAAAGGGGTTGCCAAGCTTCCAAAAAACTACTAGTTTGCTGAAATCTCAGCAAACATTTTTTCACCAAATCTTGATGATACTTGGTGGTAATAATCAGTTCACTAATCCCACTTGGCTGCCCAATTTCTATTCTTCTAGGTTGAAGCATTCGTTTCCAGTAACAGTTTGAATTTTTAGGTTTCACTCTGTTTTCTAAAACATAGATAGCTGTTTTTGGAATTCTAAATCAAACACGGTTTGTGCTAGCTCCTTGAAACTTGACCAAATGAAGTAGTTCTAAGTTCTATCTCTATGGTTTGTTTCCTCTTGAAGTACCCCATGCAGAGACTGGCGAAAAACACTTTCGTTTGAAAGGGGATGCCAAGCTTCCAAAAAACTACTAGTTTGCTGAAATCTCAGCAAACATTTTTTACCAAACCTTGATGATACTTGGTGGTAATGATCAGTTCCATAAGCCCATTTGGCTGCCCAATTTTCACTCTTCTAGGTTCAACAGTTCGTTTCCAGTAACACTTTGATTTTTAGGTTTCACTCTGTTTTCTCCTACATAGATAGCTGTGTTTGGAATTCTAAATCAAACACGGTTTGTGCTAGCTCCTTGAAACTTGACAAAATGAAGCAGTTCTAAGTTCTATCTCTATGGTTTGTTTCCTCTTGAATTACCCCATGCAGAGACTGGCGAAAAACAATTTCGTTTGAAAGGGTTGCCAAGCTTCCAAAAAACTACAAGTTTGCTGAAATCTCGGCAAACATTTTTTCACCAAATCTTGATGATACTTGGTGGTAATGATCAGTTCACTAATCCCAATTGGCTGACATTTTTTATTCTTCTAGGTTCAAGCGTTCGTTTCCAGTAACAGTTTGAATTTTTAGATTTCACTCTGTTTTCTCCTACATAGATAGCTGTGTTTGGAATTCTAAATCAAACACGGTTTGTGCTAGCTCCTTGAAACTTGACCAAATGAAGTAGTTCTAAGTTCTATCTCTATGGTTTGTTTCCTCTTGAAGTACCCCATGCAGAGACTGGCGAAAAACACTTTTGTTTGAAAGGGGTTGCCAAGCTTCCAAAAAACTACTAGTTTCCTGAAATCTCAGCAAACATTTTTCACCAAATCTTGATGATACTTGGTGGTAATGATCAGTTCACTAATCCCACTTTTCTGCCCAACTTTCACTCTTCTAGGTTCAAGCGTTCCTTTCCAGTAACACTTTGAATTTTTAGGTTTCACTCTGTTTTCTGCTATATAGATAGATGTGTTTGAAACTCTGAATCAAACACGGTTTGTGCTAGCTCCTTGAAACTTGACAAAATGAAGTAGTTCTAAGTTCTATCTCTATGGTTTGTTTCCTCTTGAAGTACCCCATGCAGAGACTGGCAAAAAACACTTTCGTTTGAAAGGGCTTGCCAAGCTTCCAAAAAACTACTAGTTTGCTGAAATCTCAGCAAACATTTTTTCACCAAATCTTGATGATACTTGGTGGTAATAATCAGTTCACTAATCCCACTTGGCTGCCCAATTTTTATTTTTAAAGGTTGAAGCATTCGTTTCCAGTA
Organism: Callospermophilus lateralis; assembly: GCF_048772815.1. Lineage (NCBI taxonomy): Eukaryota > Metazoa > Chordata > Mammalia > Rodentia > Sciuridae > Callospermophilus > Callospermophilus lateralis. The sequence continues at coordinate 59,149 of NW_027515343.1, read as the reverse complement.
ACAGTTTGAATTTTGAGGTTTCACTCTGTATTCTCCTACATAGATAGCTGATTTTTGGAATTCTAAATCAAACACGGTTTGTGCTACCTCCTTGAGACTTGACCAAATGAAGTAGTTCTAAGTTCTATTTCTATGATTTGTTTCCTCTTGAAGTACCCCATGCAGAAACTGGCGAAAAGCACTTTCATTTGAAAGGGGTTGCCAAGCTTCTAAAAAACTTCTAGTTTTCTGAATCTCAGCAAACATTTTTTCACCAAATCTTGATGATACTCGGTGGTAATGATCAGTTCACTAAGCCCACTTCGCTGCCCAATTTTCACTCTTCTAGGTTCATGCGTTCGTTTCCAGTAACACTTTGAATTTTTAGGTTTCACTCTGCTTTCTGCTATATAAATAGATGTGTTTGAAACTCTAAATCAAACACGGTTTGTGCTTGTTCCTTGAAACTTGAACAATGAAGTAGTTCTAAGTTCTATCTCTATGGTTTGTTTCCTCTTGAAGTACCCCATGCAGAGACTGGCGAAAAACACTTTCGTTTGAAAGGGGTAGCCAAGCTTAAAAAAAACTACAAGTTTGCTGAAATCTCAGCAAACATTTTTTCACCAAATCTTGATGATACTTGGTGGTAATGATCAGTTCAATAATCCCACTTGGCTGCCCAATTTTTATTCTTCTACGTTGAAGCGTTCGTTTCCAGTAACAGTTTGAATTTTTAGGTTTCACTCTGTTTTCTCCTACATAGATAGCTGTGTTTGGAATTCTAAATCAAACACCGTTTGTGCTAGCTCCCTGAAACTTGACCAAATGAAGTAGTTCTAAGTTCTATCTCTATGGTTTGTTTCCTCTTGAAGTACCCCATGCAGAGACTGGCGAAAAACACTTTCGTTTGAAAGGGGTTGCCAAGCTTCTAAAAAACTTCTAGTTTTCTGAATCTCAGCAAACATTTTTTCACCAAATCTTGATGATACTCGGTGGTAATGATCAGTTCACTAAGCCCACTTCGCTGCCCAATTTTCACTCTTCTAGGTTCATGCGTTCGTTTCCAGTAACACTTTGAATTTTTAGGTTTCACTCTGCTTTCTGCTATATAAATAGATGTGTTTGAAACTCTAAATCAAACACGGTTTGTGCTAGCTCCTTGAAACTTGACCAAATGAAGTAGCTCTAAGTTCTATCTCTATGGTTTGTTTCCTCTTGAATTACCCCATGCAGAGACTGGCGAAAAACACTTTCATTTGAAAGGGGTTGCCAAGCTTCCAAAAAACTACTAGTTTGCTGAGATTTCAGCAAACTTTTTTCACCAAATCTTGATGATTATTGGTGGTAATGATCAGTTCACTAATCCCACTTGGCTACCCAATTTTTAAACTTCTAGGTTGAAGCATTCCTTTCCAGTAACAATTTGAATTTTTAGGTTTCACTCTGTTTTCTCCTACATAGATAGCTGTGTTTGGAATTCTAAATCACACACGGTTTGTGCTAGCTCCTTGAGACTTGACCAAATGAAGTAGTTCTAAGTTCTATCTCTATGGTTTCTTACCTTTTGAAGTACCCCATGCAGAGACTGGCGAAAAACACTTTCGTTTGAAAGGGGTTGCCAAGCTTCCAAAAAACTACTAGTTTGCTGATATCTCAGCAAACATTTTTTCACCAAATCTTGATGATACTTGGTCGTAATGATCCGTTCACTAAGCCGACTTCGCTGCCCAATTTTCACTCTTCTAGGTTCAAGCGTTCGTTTCCAGTAACACTTTGAATTTTTAGGTTTCACTCTGTTTTCTCCTACATAGATAGCTGTGTTTGGAATTCTAAATCAAACACGGTTTGTGCTAGCTTCTTGAAACTTGACCAAATGAAGTAGTTCTAAGTTCTATCTCTATGGTTTTTTTCCTCTTGAAGTACCCCATGCAGAGACTGGCGAAAAAAACTTTTGTTTGAAAGGGGTTGCCAAGTTTCCAAAAAACAACTAGTTTTCTGAAATATCAGCAAACATTTTTTCACCAAATCTTGATGATACTTGGTGGTAATGATCAGTTCACTAAGCCCACTTGGCTGCCCAATTTTCACTCTTCTAGGTTCAACCGTTCGTTTCCAGTAACACTTTGAATTTTTAGGTTTCACTCTGTTTTCTGCTATATAGATAGATGTGTTTGAAACTCTAAATCAAACACGGTTTGTGCTAGCTCCTTGAAACTTGACCAAATGAAGTAGTTCTAAGTTCTATCTCTATGGTTTGTTTCCTCTTGAAGTACCCCATGCAGAGACTGGAGAAAAAAACTTTCGTTTGAAAGGGGTTGCCAAGCTTCCAAAAAACTTCTAGTTTTCTGAAATCTCAGCAAACATTTTTTCACCAAATCTTGATGATACTTGGTGGTAATGATCAGTTCACTAATCCCAATTGGCTGCCCAATTTTTATTCTTCTAGGTTGAAGCATTCGTTTCCAGTAACAGTTTGAATTTTTAGGATTCACTCTGTTTTCTCCTACATAGATCGCTGGGTTTGGGATTCTAAATCAAACACGGTTTGTGCTAGCTCCTTGAGACTTGACCAAATGAAGTAGTTCTAAGTTCTATTTCTATGGTTTGTTTCCTTTTGAAGTACCCCATGCAGAAACTGGCGAAAAGCACTTTCATTTGAAAGGATTGCCAAGCTTCCAAAAACTTCTTGTTTTCTGAATCTCAGCAAACATTTTTTTCACCAAATCTTGATGATACTTGGTGGTAATGATCAGTTCACTGAGCCCACTTGGCTGCCCAATTTTCACTCTTCTAGGTTCATGCGTTTGTTTCCAGTAGCACTTTGAATTTTTAGGTTTCACTCTGCTTTCTGCTATATAAATAGATGTGTTTGAAACTCTAAATCAAACACGGTTTGTGCTTGCTAGTTGAAACTTGAACAATGAAGTAGTTCTAAGTTCTATCTCTATGGTTTGTTTCCTCTTGAAGTACCCCATGCAGAGACTGGCGAAAAACAGTTTCGTTTGAAAGGGGTAGCCAAGCTTCATAAAAACTACAAGTTTGCTGAAATCTCAGCAAACATTTTTTCACCAAATCTTGATGATACTTGGTGGTAATGATCAGTTCACTAATCCCACTTGGCTCCCAATTTTTATTCTTCTATGTTGAAGCGTTCGTTTCCAGTAACAGTTTGAATTTTTAGGTTTCACTCTGTTTTCTCCTACATAGATAGCTGTGTTTGGAATTCTAAATCAAACACGGTTTGTGCTAGCTCCTTGATACTTGACCAAATGAAGTAGTTCTAAGTTCTATTTCTATGGTTTCTTTCCTTTTGAAGTACCCCATGCAGAGACTGGCGAAAAACACTTTCGTTTGAAAGGGGTTGCCAAGCTTCCAAAAAACTACTAGCTTGCTGATATCTCAGCAAACATTTTTTCACCACATCTTGATGATACTTGGTGGTAATGATCAGTTCACTAAGCCGACTTCGCTGCCCAATTTTCACTCTTCTATGTTCAAGCGTTCGTTTCCAGTAACACTTTGAATTTTTAGGTTTCACTCTGTTTTCTCCTACATAGATACCTGGGTTTGGAATTCTAAATCAAACACGCTTTCTGCTAGCTCCTTGAAACTTGACCAAATGAAGTAGTTCTAAGTTCTATCTCTATGGTTTGTTTCCTCTTGAAGTACCCCATGCAGAGACTGGCGAAAAACACTTTTGTTTGAAAGGGGTTGCCAAGTTTCCAAAAAACGACTAGTTTTCTGAAATATCAGCAAACATTTTTTCACCAAATCTTGATGATACTTGGTGGTAATGATCAGTTCACTGAGCCCACTTGGCTGCCCAATTTTCACTCTTCTAGATTCAACCGTTCGTTTCCAGTAACACTTTGAATTTTTAGGTTTCACTCTGTTTTCTGCTATATAGATACATATGTTTGAAACTCTAAATCAAACACGGTTTGTGCTAGCTCCTTGAAACTTGACCAAATGAAGTAGTTCTAAGTTCTATCTCTATGGTTTGTTTCCTCTTGAAGTACCCCATGCAGAGCCTGGAGAAAAAAACTTTCGTTAGAAAGGGGTTGCCAAGCTTCCAAAAAACTACTAGTTTGCTGAAATCTGAGCAAACATTTTTTCACCAAATCTTGATGATACTTGGTGGTAATGATCAGTTCACTAATCCCAATTGGCTGCCCAAATTTTACTCTTCTAGGTTGAAGCATTCGTTTCCAGTAACAGTTTGAATTTTTAGGATTCACTCTGTTTTCTCCTACATAGATAGCTGGGTTTGGGATTCTAAATCAAACACGGTTTGTGCTAGCTCCTTGAGACATGACCAAATGAAGTAGTTCTAAGTTCTATATCTATGGTTTGTTTCCTCTTGAAGTACCCCATGCAGAAACTGGCGAAAAGCACTTTCATTTGAAAGGGGTTGCCAAGCTTCCAAAAAACTTCTAGTTTTCTGAATCTCAGCAAACATTTTTTCACCAAATCTTGATGATACTTGGTGGTAATGATCAGTTCACTAAGCCCACTTTTCTGCCCAATTTTCACTCATCTAGGTTTATGCGTTCGTTTCCAGTAACACTTTGAATTTTTAGGTTTCACTCTGCTTTCTGCTATATAAATAGATATGTTTGAAACTCTAAATCAAACACGGTTTGTGCTTGCTCCTTGAAACTTGAACAATGACGTAGTTCTAAGTTATATCTCTGGTTTGTTTCCTCTTGAAGTACCCCATGCAGAGACTGGCAAAAAGCACTTTCATTAGAAAGGGGTTGCCAAGCTTCCAAAAAACTTCTAGGTTTCTGAAATCTCAGGAAACATTTTTTCACCAAATCTTGATGATACTTGATGGTAATGATCAGTTCACTAAGCCCACTTGGCTGCCCAATTTTCACTCTTCTAGGTTCAAGCGTTCGTTTCCAGTAACACTTTGAATTTTTAGGTTTCACTCTGTTTTCTGCTATATAGATAGATGTGTTTGAAACTTTAAATCAAACACGTTTTGTGCTAGCTCCTTGAAACTTGACAAAATGAAGTAGCTCTAAGTTCTATCTCTATGGTTTGTTTCCTCTTGAAGTACCCCATGCAGAGACTGGCGAAAAACACTATCGTTTGAAAGGGGTTGCCAAGCTTCCAAAAAACTACTAGATTGCTGAAATCTCAGCAAACATTTTTTCACCAAATCTTGATGATACTTGGTGGTAATTATCAGTTCACTAAGTCCACTTGGCTGCCCAATTTTTATTCTTCTAGGTTGAAGCATTCGTTTCCAGTAACAGTTTGAATTTTAGGTTTCACTCTGTATTCTCCTACATAGATAGCTGTTTTTTGGAATTCTAAATGAAACACGGTTTGTGCTAGCTCCTTGAGACTTGACCAAATGAAGTACTTCTAAGTTCTATCTCTATGGTTTGTTTCCTCTTGAAGTACCTCATGCAGAGACAGGCGAAAAACACTTTCGTTTGAAAGGGGTTGCCAAGCTTCCAAAAAACTACAAGTTTGCTGAAATCTCAGCAAACATTTTTTTTTCACCAAATCTTGATGATACTTGGTGGTAATGATCAGTTCACTAATCCCACTTGGCTGCCCAATTTTCACTCTTCTAGGTTCAAGCGTTCGTTTCCAGTAACACTTTGAATTTTAGGTTTCACTCTGTTTTCTGCTATATAGATAGATGTGTTTGAAACTCTAAATCAAACACGGTTTGTGCTAGCTCCTTGAAACTTGACCAAATGAAGTAGTTCTAAGTTCTATCTCTATGGTTTGTTTCCTCTTGAAGTACCCCATGCAGAGACTGGTGAAAAACACTTTGGTTTGAAAGGGGTTGCCAAGCTTCCAAAAAACTACTAGTTTGCTGAAATCTCAGCAAATATTTTTTTCACCAAATCTTGATGATTCTTGGTGGTAATGATCAGTTCAATAATCCCACTTGGCTGCCCAATTTTTATTCTTCTAGGTTGAAGCATTCGTTTCCAGTAACAGTTTGAAATTTTAGGTTTCACTCTTGTTTTCTCCTACATAGATAGCTGTGTTTGGAATTCTAAATCAAACACGGTTTGTGCTAGCTCCTTGAAACTTGACCAAATGAAGTAGTTCTAGGTTCTATATCTATGGTTTGTTTCCTCTTGAAGTACCCCATGCAGAGACTGGCGAAAAACACTTTCTTTTGAAAGGGGTTTCCAAGCTTCCAAAAAACTACTAGTTTGCTGAAATCTCAGCAAACATTTTTTCACCAAATCTTGAAGATTCTTGGTGGTAATTATCAGTTCACTAATCCCACTTTGCTGCCCAATTTTCACTCTTCTAGGTTGAAGTATTCCTTTACAGTAACAGTTGAATTTTTAGGTTTCACTCTGTTTTCTCCTACATAGATAGCTGTGTTTGGAATTCTAAATCAAACACGGTTTGTGCTAGCTCCTTGAAACTTGACCAAATGAAGTAGTTCTAAGTTCTATCTCTATGGTTTGTTTCCTCTTGAAGTACCCCAAGCAGAGACTGGCGAAAAACACTTTCGTTTGAAAGGGGTTGCCAAGCTTACAAAAAAATACTAGTTTGCTGAAATCTCAGCAAACATTTTTTCACCAAATCTTGATGATACTTGGTGGTAATGATCAGTTCACTAATCTCACTTGGCTGCTCAATTTTCATTCTTCTAGGTTCAAGCGTTCGTTTCCAGTAACACTTTGAATTTTTAGGTTTCACTCTGTTTTCTGCTATATAGATAGATGTGTTTGAAACTCTAAATGAAACACGGTTTGTGCTAGCTCCTTGAAACTTGACCAAATGAAGAAGTTCTAAGTTCTATCTCTATGGTTTGTTTCCTCTTGTAGTACCCCATGCAGAGACTGGCGAAAAACACTTTCATTTGAAAGGGGTTGCCAAGCTTCCAAAAAACTACTAGTTTGCTGAAATCTCAGCAAACATTTTTTCACCAAATCTTGATGATACTTGGTGGTAATGAACAGTTCACTAAGCCTACTTGGCTGCATAATTTTCACTCTTCTAGGTTCAAGCGTTCGTTTCCAGTAACACTTTGAATTTTTAGGTTTCACTCTGTTTTCTCCTACATAGATAGCTGTATTTGGAATTCTAAGTCAAACACGGTTTGTGCTAGCTCCTTGAAACTTGACCAAATGAAGTAGTTCAAAGTTCTATCTCTATGGTTTGTTTCCTCTTGAAGTACCCCATGCAGAGACTGGCGAAAAACACTTTTGTTTGAAAGGGGTTGCCAAGCTTCCAAAAAACTACTAGTTTGCTGAAATCTCAGCAAACATTTTTTCACCAAATCTTGATGATACTTGGTGGTAATGATCAGTTCACTAATCCCACTTTTCTGCCCAACTTTCACTCTTCTAGGTTTAAGCGTTCGTTTCCAGTAACACTTGAAATTTTTAGGTTTCACTCTGTTTTCTGCTATATAGATACATGTGTTTGAAACTCTGAATCAACCACGGTTTGTGCTAGCTCCTTGAAACTTGACAAAATGAAGTAGTTCTAAGTTCTATCTCTATGGTTTGTTTCCTCTTGAAGTACCCCATGCAGAGACTGGCGAAAAACACTTTTGTTTGAAAGGGGTAGCCAAGCTTCAAAAAAACTACAAGTTTGCTGAAATCTCAGCAAACATTTTTTCACCAAATCTTGATGATACTTGGTGGTATTGATCAGTTCACTAAGCCCTCTTGGCTGCCCAATTTTCACTCTTCTAGGTTCAAGCGTTGGTTTTCACTAACACTTTGAATTTTTAGGTTTCACTCTGTTTTCTGCTATATAGAGAGATGTGTTTGAAACTCTAAATCAAACACGGTTTGTACTAGCTTCTTGAAACTTGACCAAATGAAGTAGTTCTAAGTTCTATATCTATGGTTTGTTTCCTCTTGAAGTACCCCATGTAGAGACTTTCGAAAAACACTTTCATTTGAAAGGGGTTGCCAAGCTTCCAAAAAACTACTAGTTTGCTGAAATCTCAGCAAACATTTTTTCACCAAATCTTGATGATACTTGGTGGTAATGACCAGTTCACTATTCCCACTGCTGCCCAATTTTTATTCCTCTAGGTTAAAGGATTCGTTTCCAGTAACACTTTGAATTTTTAGGTTTCACTCTGTTTTCTGCTATATAGATACATGTGTTTGAAACTCTGAATCAACCACGGTTTGTGCTAGCTCCTTGAAACTTGACCAAATGAAGTAGTTCTAAGTTCTCTCTCTATGGTTTGTTTCCTCTTGAAGTACCCCATGCAGAGACTGGCGAAAAACACTTTCGTTTGAAATTGGTTGCCAAGCTTCCAAAATCTACTTGTTTGCTGAAATCTCAGCAAACATTTTTTCACCAAATCTTGATGATACTTGGTGGTAATGATCAGTTCACTAATCCCACTTGGCTGCCCAATTTTTATTCTTCTACGTTGAAGCATTCGTTTCCAGTAACAGTTTGAAATTTTACGTTTTACTCTGTTTTTTCCTACATAGATAGCTTTGTTTGGAATTCTAAATTAAACACGGTTTGTGCTAGCTCCCTGAAACTTGACCAAATGAAGTAGTTCTAAGTTCTATCTCTATGGTTTGTTTCCTCTTTAAGTACCCCATGCAGAGACTGGCGAAAAACACCTTCGTTTGAAAGGGGTTGCCAAGCTTCCAAAAAACTACTAGTCTGCTGAAATCTCAGCAAACCTTTTTTCACCAAATCTTGATGATACTTGGTGGTAATGATCAGTTCACTAAGCCCACTTGGCTGCCCAATTTTCACTCTTCTAGGTTCAACCGTTCGTTTCCAGTAACACTTTGAATTTTTAGGTTTCACTCTGTTTTCTGCTATATAGATAGATGTGTTTGAAACTCTAAATCAAACACGGTTTGTGCAAGCTCCTTGAAACTTGACCAAATGAAGTAGTTCTAAGTTCTATCTCTATGGTTTGTTTCCTCTTGAAATACCCCATGCAGAGACTGGCGAAAAACACTTTCGTTTGAAAGGGGTTGCCAAGCTTCCAAAAAACTACTAGTTTGCTGAAATCTCAGCAAACATTTTTTCACCAAATCTTGATGATACTTGGTTGTAATGATCAGTTCACTAATCCCACTTGGCTGCCCAATTTTCACTCTTCTAGGTTCAAGCATTCGTTTCCAGTAACACTTTGAATTTTTAGGTTTCCATTTTTTTTCTGCTATATAGATAGATGTGTTTGAAACTCTAAATCAAACACGGTTTGTGCTAGCTCCTTGAAACTTGACAAAATGAAGTAGTTTTAAGTTCTCTCTCTATGGTTTGTTTCCTCTTGAAGTACCCCTGCAGGGACTGGCGAAAAGCACTTTCATTTGAAAGGGGTTGCCAAGCTTCCAAAAAACTTCTAGTTTTCTGAAAACACAGCAAACATTTTTTCACCAAATCTTGATGATACTTGGTGGTAATGATCAGTTCACTAAGCCCACATGGCTGCCCAATTTTCACTCGTCTAGGTTCAAGCGTTCATTTCCAGTAACACTTTGAATTTTTAGGTTTCACTCTGTTTTCTGCTATATAGATAGCTTTGTTTGGAATTCTAAATCAAACACGGTTTGTGCTAGCTTTTTGAAACTTGACCAAATGAAGTAGTTCTAAGTTCTCTCTCTATGGTTTGTTTCCTCTTCAAGTACCCCATGCAGAGACTGGCGAAAAACACTTTCATTTGAAAGGGGTTGCCAAGCTTCCAAAAAACTACTACTGTGCTGAAATCTCAGCAAATATTTTTTCACCAAATCTTGATGATACTTGGTGCTAATGATCAGTTCACTAAGCCCACTTGGCTGCCCAATTTTTATTCTTCTAGGTTGAAGCATTCGTTTCCAGTAACAGTTTGAATTTTTAGGTCACTCTGTTTTCTCCTACATAGATAGCTGTGTTTGGAATTCTAAGTCAAACACCGTTTGTGCTAGCTCCTTGAAACTTGACCAAATGAAGTTGTTCTAAGTTCTATCTCTATGGTTTGTTTCCTCTTGAAGTACCCCATGCAGAGACTGGCAAAAAACTCTTTCGTTTGAAAGGGGTTGCCAAGCTTCCACAAAATTACTAGTTTGCTGAAATATCAGCAAACGTTTTTTCACCAAATCTTTAAGATACTTGGTGGTAATGATCAGTTCACTAAGCCCACTTGGCTGCCCAATTTTCACTCTTCTAGGTTAAAGCGTTCGTTTCCAGTAACAGTTTGAATTTTTAGGTTTCACTCTGTTTTCTCCTACATAGATAGCTGTGTTTGGAATTCTAAATCAAACACGGTTTGTGCTAGCTCCTTGAAACTTGACCAAATGAAGTAGTTCTAAGTTCTCTCTCTATGGTTTGTTTCCTCTTGAAATACCCAATGCAGAGACTGGCGAAAAACACTTTCGTTTGAAAGGGGTTGCCAAGCTTCCAAAAAACTACTAGTTTCCTGAAATCTCAGCAAACATTTTTTCACCAAATCTTGATGATACTTGGTGGTAATGATCAGTTCACTAAGCACACTTGGCTGCCCAATTTTCACTCTTCTAGGATCAAGCGTTCGTTTCCAGTAGCACTTTGAATTTTTAGGTTTCACTCTGTTTTCTGCTGTATAGATAGATGTGTTTGAAAATCTAAATCAAACACGGTTTGTGCTAGCTCCTTGAAACTTGACCAAATGAAGTAGTTCTAAATTCTATCTCTATGGCTTGTTTCCTCTTGAAGTACCCCATGCAGAGACTGGCGAAAACCACTTTTGTTTGAAAAGGGTTGCCAAGCTTTCAAAAAACTACTAGTTTGCTGAAATCTCAGCAAACATTTTTTCACCAAAACTTGATGATACTTGGTGGTAGTGATCAGTTCACTAATCCCACTTGGCTGCCCAATTTTTATTCTTCTAGGTTGAAGCATTCTTTTCCAGTAACAGTTTGAATTTTTAGGTTTTACTCTGTTTTCTCCTACATAGATAGCTGTGTTTGGAATTCTAAATCAAACACGGTTTGTGCTAGCTCCTTGAAACTTGACCAAATGAAGTAGTTCTAATTCTATCTCTATGGTTTGTTTCCTCTTGAAGTACCCCATGCAGAGACTGGCGGAAAGCACTTTCGTTTGAAAGGGTTTGCCAAGCTTCCAAAAAACTAATAGTTAGCTGAAATCTCAGCAAACATTTTTTCACCAAATCTTGATGATACTTGGTGGTAATGATCAGTTCACTAAGCACTCTTGGCTGCCCAATTTTCACTATTCTAGGTTCAAGCGTTCGTTTCCAGTAACACTTTGAATTTTTAGGTTTCACTCTGTTTTCGCCTACATAGATAGCTGTGTTTGGAATTCTAAATCAAACCCGGTTTGTGCTAGCTCCTTGAAACTTGACAAAATGAAGTAGTTTTAAGTTCTATCTCTATGGTTTGTTTCCTCTTGGAGTACCCCATGCAGAGACTGGCGAAAAACACTTTTGTTTGAAAGGGGTTGCCAAGCTTCCAAAAAACTACTAGTTTGCTGAAATCTCAGCAAACATTTTTTCACCAAATCTTGATGATACTTGGTGGTAATGATCAGTTCACTAAGCCCACTTGGCTGCCCAATTTTCACTCTTCTATGTTCAAGCGTTCGTTTAAAGTAACACTTTGAATTTTTAGGTTTCACTCTGTTTTCTCCTCCATAGATAGCTGTGTTAGGAATTCTAAATCAAACACGGTTTGTGCTAGCTCCTTGAAACTTGACCAAATGAAGTAGTTCTAAATTCTATTTCTATGGTTTGTTTCCTCTTGAAGTACCCCATGCAGAGACTTGCGAAAAGCACTTTCGTTTGAAAGGGGTTGCCAAGCTTCCAAAAAACTAATAGTTAGCTGAAATCTCAGCAAACATTTTTTCACCAAATCTTGATGATACTTGGTGTAATGATCAGTTCACTAAGCACTCTTGGCTGCCCAATTTTCACTCTTCTAGGTTCAAGCGTTCGTTTCCATTAACACTTTGAATTTTTAGGTTTCACTCTGTTTTCTCCTACATAGATAGCTGTGTTTGGAATTCTAAATCAAACACCGTTTTTGCTAGCTCCTGAAACTTGACAAAATGAAGTATTTCTAAGTTCTATCTCTATGGTTTGTTTCCTCTTGGAGTACCCCATGCAGAGACTGGCGAAAAATACTTTCGTTTGAAAGGGGTTGCCAAGCTTCCAAAAAACTACTAGTTTGCTGAAATCTCAGCAAACATTTTTTCACCAAATCTTGATGATACTTGGTGGTAATGATCAGTTCACTAAGCCCACTTGGCTGCCCAATTTTCACTCTTCTAGGTTCAAGCGTTCGTTTCCAGTAACACTTTGAATTTTAGGTTTCACTTTGTTTTCTCCTACATAGATAGCTGTGTTAGGAATTCTAAATCAAACACAGTTTGTGCTCCCTCCTTGAAACTTGCCAAAATGAAGTAGTTCTAAGTTCTATCTCTATGGTTTGTTTCCTCTTGAAGAACCCCATGCAGAGACTGGCGAAAAGCACTTTCGTTTGAAAGGGGTTGCCAATCTTCCAAAAAACTAATAGTTAGCTGAAATCTCAGCAAACATTTTTTCACCAAATCTTGATGATACTTGGTGTAATGATCAGTTCACTAAGCACTCTTGGCTGCCCGATTTTCACTCTTCTAGGTTCAAGCGTTCGTTTCCAGTAACACTTTGAATTTTTAGGTTTCACTCTGTTTTCTCCTACATAGATTGCTGTGTTTGGAATTCTAAATCAAACACGGTTTGTGCTAGCTCCTTGAAACTTGACAAAATGAAGTAGTTCTAAGTTCTATCTCTATGGTTTGTTTCCTCTTGAAGAACCCCATGCAGAGATTGGCGAAAAACACTTTCGTTTGAAAGGGGTTGCCAAGCTTCCAAAAAACTACTAGTTTTCTCTAATCTCAGCAAACATTTTTTCACCAAATCTTGATGATACTTGGTGGTAATGATCAGTTCACTAAGCCCACTTGGCTGCCCAATTTTCACTCTTCTAGGTTCAACCGTCGTTTCCAGTAACACTTTGAATTTTAGGTTTCACTCTGTTTTCTGCTATATAGATAGATGTGTTTGAAACTCTAAATCATATACGGTTTGTGCTTGCTCCTTGAAACTTGACCAAATGAAGTAGTTCTAAGTTCTATCTCTATGGTTTGTTTCCTCTTGAAGTACCAAATGCAGAGACTGGCGAAAAACACTTTTGTTTGAAAGGGGTTGCCAAGCTTCCAAAAAACTATTAGTTTGCTGAAATCTCAGCAAACATTTTTTCACCAAATCTTGATGATACTTGGTGGTATTGATCAGTTCACTAAGCCCACTTGGCTGCCCAATTTTCACTCTTCTAGGTTCAAGCGTTCGTTTCCAGTAACACTTTGAATTTTAGGTTTCACTCTGTTTTGTGCTATATAGATAGATGTGTTTGAAACTCTAAATCAAACACGGTTTGTGCTAGCTCCTTGAAACTTGACAAAATGAAGTAGTTCTAAGTTCTCTCTCTATGGTTTGTTTCCTCTTGAAGTACCCCATGCAGAGACTGGCGAAAAACACTTTCGTTTGAAAGGGGTTGCCAAGCTTCCAAAAAACTACTAGTTTCCTGAAATCTCAGCAAACATTTTTTTCACCAAATCTTGATGATACTTGGTGGTAATGATCAGTTCAATAATCCCACTTGGCTGCCCAATTTTTATTCTTCTAGGATGAAGCATTCGTTTCCAGTAACAGTTTGAAATTTTAGATTTCACTCTGTTTTCTCCTACACATATATAGCTGTGTTTGGAATTCTAAATCAAACACGGTTTTTGCTAGCTCCTTGAAACTTGACCAAATGAAGTAGTTCTAAGTTTTATCTCTATGGTTTGTTTCCTCTTGAAGTACCCCATGCAGAGACTGGCGAAAAACACTTTCGTTTGAAAGGGGTTGCCAAGCTTCCAAAAAACTACTAGTTTGCTGAAATCTCAGCAAACATTTTTTTTCAGCAAATCTTGATGATACTTGGTGGTAATGATCAGTTCAATAATCCCACTTGGCTGCGCAATTTTTATTCTTCTAGGTTGAAGCATTCGTTTCCAGTAACAGTTTGAATTTTAGGTTTCACTCTGTTTTCTCCTACATAGATAGCTGTGTTTGGAATTCTAAATCAAACACGGTTTGTGCTAGCTCCTTGAAACTTGACCAAATGAAGTAGTTCTAAGTTCTATCTCTATGGTTTGTTTCCTCTTGAAGTACCCCATGCAGAGACTGGCGAAAAACACATTCTTTTGAAAGGGGTTTCCAAGCTTCCAAAAAACTACTAGTTTGCTGAAATCTCAGCAAACATGTTTTCACCAAATCTTGATGATACTTGGTGGTAATGATCAGTTCACTAACCACACTTGGCTGCCCAATTTTTATTCTTCTAGGTTGAAGCATTCGTTTCCAGTAACAGTTTGAATTTTTAGGTTTCACTCTGTTTTCTCCTACATAGATAGCTGTGTTTGGAATTCTAAATCAAACACGGTTTGTGCTAGCTCCTTGAAACTTGGCCAAATGAAGTAGTTCTAAGTTCGATCTCTATGGTTTGTTTCCTCTTGAAGTACCCCATGCTGATACTGGCGAAAAACACTTTCGTTTGAAAGGGTTGCCAAGCTTCCAAAAAAACTACTAGTTTGCTGAAATCTCAGCAAACATTTTTTCACCAAATCTTGATGATACTTGGTGGTAATGATCAGTTCACTAATCCCACTTATCTGCCAAATTTTCACTCTTCTAGGTTCAAGCGTTCATTTCCAGTAACACTTTGAATTTTTAGGTTTCACTTTTTTTTCTGCTATACAGATAGATGTGTTTGAAACTCTAAATCAAACACTGTTTCTGCTTGCTCCTTGAAACTTGACCAAATGAAGTAGTTCTAAGTTCTATCTCTATGGTTTGTTTCCTCTTGAAGTACCCCATGCAGAGACTGGCGAAAAACACTTTCGTTTGAAAGGGGTTGCCAAGCTTCCAAAAAACTACTAGTTTGCTGAAATCTCAGCAAACATTTTTTCACCAAATCTTGAAGATACTTGGTGGTATTGATCTGTTCACTAAGCCCACTGGGCTGTCCAATTTTCACTCTTCTAGGTTCAAGCGTTCGTTTCCAGTAACATTTTGAATTTTAGGTTTCACTCTGTTTTCTGCTATATAGATAGATGTGTTTGAAACATTAAATCAAACACGGTTTGTGCTTGCTCCTTGAAACTTGACCAAATGATGTAGTTCTAAGTTCTATCTCTATGGTTTGTTTCCTCTTGAAGTACCCCATGCAGAGACTGGCGAAAAACACTTTCGTTTGAAAGGGGTTGCCAAGCTTCCAAAAAACTACTAGTTTCCTTAAATCACAGCAAACATTTTTTCACCAAATCTTGATGATACTTGGTGGTAATGATCAGTTCACTAAGCACACTTGGCTGCCCAATTGTCACTCTTCTAGGTTCAAGCGTTCATTTCCAGTAACACTTTGAATTTTTAGGTTTCAGTCTGTTTTCTGCTATATAGATAGATGTGTTTGAAACTCTAAATCAAACACGGTTTGTGCTAGCTACTTGAAACTTGACCAAATGAAGTAGTTCTAAGTTCTATCTCTATGGTTTGTTTCCTCTTGAAGTACCCCTTGCAGAGAGTGGCGAAAAACCCTTTCGTTTGAAAGGGGTTGCCAAGCTTCCAAAAAACTACTAGTTTGCTGAAATCTCAGCAAACATTTTTTCACCAAATCTTGATGATACTTGGTGGTAATGATCAGTTCACTAATCCCAATTGGCTGCCCAATTTTTATTCTTCTAGGTTGAAGAATTCGTTTCCAGTAACAGTTTGAATTTTTAGGTTAAACTCTGTTTTCTCCTACATAGATAGCTGTGTTTGGAATTCTAAATCAAACACGGTTTGTGCTAGTTCCGTGAAACTTGACAAAATGAAGTAGTTCTAAGTTCTATCTCTATGGTTTGTTTCCTCTTGAAGTACCCCATGCAGAGACTGGCGAAAAACACTTTCATTTGAAAGGGATTGCCAAGCTTCCAAAAAACTACTAGTTTGCTGAAATCTCAGCAAACATTTTTTTCAACAAATCTTGATGATACTTGGTGGAAATGATCAGTTCAATAATCCCTCTTGGCTGCCCAATTTTTATTCTTCTAGGTTGAAGCATTCGTTTCCAGTAACAGTTTGAAATTTTAGGTTTCACTCTGTTTTCTCCTACATAGTTAGCTGTGTTTGGAATTCTAAATCAAACACGGTTTGTGCTAGCTCCTTGAAACTTGACCAAATGAAGTAGTTCTAAGTTCTATCTCTATGGTTTGTTTCCTCTTGAAGTACCCCATGCAGAGGCTGGCGAAAAACACTTTCTTTTGAAAGGGGTTTCCAAGCTTCCAAAAAACTACTAGTTTGCTGAAATCTCAGCAAACATTTTTTCACCAAATCTTGATGATACTTGGTGGTAATGATCAGTTCACTAAGCCCACTTGGCTGCCCAATTTTTATTCTTCTAGGTTGAAGCATTCGTTTTCAGTAACAGTTTGAAATTTTAAGTTTCACTCTGTTTTCTCCTACATAGATAGCTGTGTTTGGGATTCTAAATCAAACACTGTTTGTGCTAGCTCCTTGAAACTTGACCAAATGAAGTAGTTCTTAGTTCTATCTCTATGGTTTGTTTCCTCTTGAAGTACCCCATGCAGAGACTGGCGAAAAACACTTTCGTTTGAAAGGGGTTGCCAAGCTTCCAAAAAACTACTAGTTTGCTGAAATCTCAGCAAACATTTTTTCACCAAATCTTGATGATACTTGGTGGTAATGATCAGTTCACTAATCCCACTTGGCTGCCAATTTTTATTGTTCTAGGTTGAAGCATTCGTTTCCAGTAACAGTTTGAATTTTTAGGTTTCACTCTTTTCTCCTACATAGATAGCTGTGTTTGGAATTCTAAATCAAACACGGTTTGTGCATGCTCCTTGAAACTTGACCAAATGAAGTAGTTCTAAGTTCTATCTCTATGGTTTGTTTCCTCCTGAAGTACCCCATGCAGAGACTGGCAAAAAACACTTTCGTTGGAAAGGGGTTGCCAAGCTTCCAAAAAATTACTAGTTTGCTGAATCTCAGCAAAAGTTTTTTCACCAAATCTTTATGATACTTGGTGGTAATGATCAGTTCTCTAAGCCCACTTGGCTGCCCAATTATCACTCTTCTAGGTTAAAGCGTTCGTTTCCAGTAACAGTTTGAATTTTCAAGTTTCACTCTGTTTTCTCCTACATAGATAGCTGTGTTTGGAATTCTAAATCAAACACGGTTTGTGCTAGCTCCTTGAAACTTGACCAAATGAAGTAGTTCTAAGTTCTATCTCTATGGATTGTTTCCTCTTGAAGTACCCCATGCAGAGACTGGCGAAAAACACTTTCGTTTTAAAGGGGTTGCCAAGCTTCCAAAAAACTACTAGTTTGCTGAAATCTCAGCAAACATTTTTTCACCAAATCTAGATGATACTTGGTGGTAATGATCAGTTCACTAATCCCCATTGGCTGCCCAATATTTATTCTTCTAGGTTCAAACATTCGTTTCCAGTAACAGTTTGAATTTTTAGGTTTCACTCTGTTTTCTCCTACATAGATAGCTGTGTTTGGAATTCTAAATCAAACACGGTTTGTGCTAGCTCCTTGAACCTTGACCAAATGAAGTAGTTCTAAGTTCTATCTCTATGGTTTGCTTCCTCTTGAAGTACCCCATGCAGAGACTGGCGAAAAACACTTTCGTTTCAAAGGGGTTGCCAAGCTTCCAAAAATTTACTAGTTTGCTGAAATCTCAGCAAACATTTTTTCACCAAATGTTGATGATACATGGTGGTAATGATCAGTTCACTAATCCCACTTGGCTGCCCAATTTTTATTCTTCTAGATTGAAGCATTCTTTTCCAGTAACAGTTTGAATTTTTAGTTTTCACTCTGTTTTCTACTACATAGATAGCTGTGTTTGGAATTCTAAATCAAACACGGTTTGTGCTAGCTACTTGAAACATGACCAAATGAAGTAGATCTAAGTTCTATCTCTATGGTTTGTTTCCTCTTGAAGTACCCCATGCAGAGACTGGCAAAAAACACTTTCGTTTGAAAGGGGTTGCCAAGCTTCCAAAAAAACCACTAGTTTCCTTAAATCTCAGCAAACATTTTTTCACCAAATCTTGATGATACTTGGTGGTAATGATCAGTTCACTAAGCACACTTGGCTGCCCAATTGTCACTCTTCTAGGTTCAAGCGTTCATTTCCAGTAACACTTTGAATTTTTAGGTTTCAGTCTGTTTTCTGCTATATAGATAGATGTGTTTGAAACTCTAAATCAAACACGGTTTGTGCTAGATACTTGAAACTTGACCAAATGAAGTAGTTCTAAGTTCTATCTCTATGGTTTGTTTCCTCTTGAAGGACTCCTTGCAGAGAGTGGCGAAAAACCCTTTCGTTTGAAAGGGGTTGCCAAGCTTCCAAAAAACTACTAGTTTGCTGAATTCTCAGCAAACATTTTTTCACCAAATCTTGATGATACTTGGTGGTAATGATCAGTTCACTAATCCCAATTGGCTGCCCAATTTTTATTCTTCTAGGTTGAAGAATTCGTTTCCAGTAACAGTTTGAATTTTTAGGTTTCACTCTGTTTTCTCCTACATAGATAGCTGTGTTTGGAATTCTAAATCAAACACGGTTTGTGCTAGCTCCGTGAAACTTGACAAAATGAAGTAGTTCTAAGTTCTATCTCTATGGTTTGTTTCCTCTTGAGGTACCCCATGCAGAGACTGGCGAAAAACACTTTCGTTTGAAAGGGGTTGCCAAGCTTCCAAAAAACTACTAGTTTGCTGAAATCTCAGCAAGCATTTTTTTCAACAAATCTTGATGATACTTGGTGGTAATGATCAGTTCAATAATCCCTCTTGGCTGCCCAATTTTTATTCTTCTAGGTTGAAGCATTCGTTCCCAGTAACAGTTTGAAATTTTAGGTTTCACTCTGTTTTCTCCTACATAGATAGCTGTGTTTGGAATTCTAAATCAAACACGGTTTGTGCTAGCTCCTTGAAACTTGACCAAATGAAGTAGTTCTTAGTTCTATCTCTATGGTTTGTTTCCTCTTGAAGTACCCCATGCAGAGACTGGCGAAAAACACTTTCGTTTGAAAGGGGTTGCCAAGCTTCCAAAAAACTACTAGTTTGCTGAAATCACAGCAAACATTTTTTCACCAAATCTTGATGATACTTGGTGGTAATGATCAGTTCACTAATCCCACTTGGCTGCCCAATTTTTATTGTTCTAGGTTGAAGCATTCGTTTCCAGTAACAGTTTGAATTTTTAGGTTTCACTCTTTTCTCCTACATAGATAGCTGTGTTTGGAATTCTAAATCAAACACGGTTTGTGCTAGCTCCTTGAAACTTGACCAAATGAAGTAGTTCTAAGTTCTATCTCTATGGTTTGTTTCCTCCTGAAGTACCCCATGCAGAGACTGGCAAAAAACACTTTCGTTTGAAAGGGGTTGCCAAGCTTCCAAAAAATTACTAGTTTGCTGAATCTCAGCAAACGTTTTTTCACCAAATCTTTATGATACTTGGTGGTAATGATCAGTTCTCTAAGCCCACTTGGATGCCCAATTTTCACTCTTCTAGGTTAAAGCGTTCGTTTCCAGTAACAGTTTGAATTTTCAAGTTTCACTCTGTTTTCTCCTACATAGATAGCTGTGTTTGGAATTCTAAATCAAACACGGTTTGTGCTAGCTCCTTGAAACTTGACCAAATGAAGTAGTTCTAAGTTCTCTCTCTATGGTTTGTTTCCTCTTGAAGTACCCCATGCAGAGACTGGCGAAAAACAAATTCGTTTGAAAGGGGTTGCCAAGCTTCCAAAAAACTACTAGTTTCCTGAAATCTCAGCAAACATTTTTTCACCAAATCTTGATGATACTTGGTGGTAATGATCAGTTCACTAAGCACACTTGGCTGCCCAATTTTCACTCTTCTAGGTTCAAGCGTTCGTTTCCAGTAACACTTTGAATTTTTAGGTTTCACTCTATTTTCTGCTATATAGATAGATGTGTTTGAAACCCTAAATCAAACACGGTTTGTGCTAGCTCCTTGAAACTTGACCAAATGAAGTAGTTCTAAGTTCTCTCTCTATGGTTTGTTTCCTCTTGAAGTACCCCTTGCAGAGAGTGGCGAAAAACCCTTTCGTTTGAAAGGGGTTGCCAAGCTTCCAAAAACTACTAGTTTGCTGAAATCTCAGCAAACATTTTTTTCACCAAATCTTGATGATTCTTGGTGGTAATGATCAGTTCAATAATCCCACTTGGCTGCCAAATTTCTATCCTTCTAGGTTGAAGCATTCGTTTCCAGTAACAGTTTGAAATTTTAGGTTTCACTCTGTTTTCTCCTACATAGATAGCTGTGTTTGGAATTCTAAATCAAACACGGTTTGTTCTAGCTCCTTGAAACTTGACCAAATGAAGTAGTTCTAAGTTCTATCTCTATGGTTTGTTTCCTCTTGAAGTACCCCATGCAGAGACTGGCGAAAAACACTTTCTTTTGAAAGGGGTTTCCAAGCTTCCAAAAAACTACTAGTTTGCTGAAGTCTCAGCAAACATTTTTTCACCAAATCTTGATGATACTTGGTGGTAATGATCAGTTCACTAAGCACACTTGGCTGCCCATTTGTCACTCATCTAGGTTCAAGCGTTCGTTTCCAGTAACACTTTGAATTTTTAGGTTTCACTCTGTTTTCTGCTATATAGATAGATGTGTTTGAAACTCTAAATCCAACACGGTTTGTGCTAGCTCCTTGAAACTTGACCAAATGAAGTAGTTCTAAGTTCTATCTCTATGGTTTGTTTCCTCATGAAGTACCCCTTGCAGAGAGTGGGGAAAAACCCTTTCGTTTGAAAGGGGTTGCCAAGCTTCCAAAAAACTACTTGTTTGCTGAAATCTCAGCAAACATTTTTTCACCAAATCTTGATGATACTTGGTGCTAATGATCAGTTCACTAATCACACTTGGCTGCCCAATTTTTATTCTTCTAGGTTGAAGCATTCGTTTCCAGTAACCGATTGAAATTTTAGGTTTCACTCTGTTTTCTCTTACATAGATAGCTGTGTTTGGAATTCTAAATCAAACACGGTTTGTGCTAACTCCTTGAAACTTGACAAAATGAAGTAGTTCTAAGTTCTATCTCTATGGTTTGTTTCCTCTTGAAGTACCCCATGCAGAGACTGGCGAAAAACACTTTCGTTTGAAAGGGGTTGCCAAGCTTCCAAAAAACTACTAGTTTGCTGAAATCTCAGCAAACATTTTTTCACCAAATCTTGATGATACTTGGTGGTAATGATCAGTTCACTAATCCCACTTGGCTGCCCAATTTTTATTCTTCTAGGTGGAAGCATTCATTTCCAGTAACAGTTTGAATTTTTAGGTTTCACTCTGTTTTCTCCTACATAGATAGCTGTGTTTGGAATTCTAAATCAAACACGGTTTGTGCTAGCTCCTTGAAACTTGACAAAATGAAGTAGTTCTAAGTTCTATCTCTATGGTTTGTTTCCTCTTGATGTACCCCATGCAGAGACTGGCGAAAAACACTTTCGATTGAAAGGGGTTGAAAAGCTTCAAAAAAACTACTAGTTTGCTGAAATCTCAGCAAACATTTTTTCACCAAAACTTGATGATACTTGGTGGTAATGATCAGTTCACTAATCCCACTTGGCTGCCCAATTTTTATTCTTCTAGGTTGAAGCATTCGTTTCCAGTAACAGTTTGAATTTTTAGGTTTCACTCTGTTTTCTCCTACATAGATAGCTGTGTTTGGAATACTAAATCAAACACGGTTTGTTCTAGCTCCTTGAAACTTGACCAAATGAAGTAGTTCTAAGTTCTATCTCTATGGTTTGTTTCCTCTGAAGTACCCCATGCAGAGACTGGCGAAGAACACTTTCGTTTTAAGGGGTTGCCAAGCTTCCAAAAAACTACTAGTTTCCTGAAATCTCAGCAAACATTTTTTTACCAAATCTTGATGATACTTGGTGGTAATGATGAGTTCACAAATCCCACTTGGCTCCCCAATTCTCACCCTTCTAGGTTCAAGCGTTCGTTTCCAGTAACACTTTGAATTTTTAGGTTTCACTTTTTTTTCTGCTATACAGATAGATGTGTTTGAAACTCTAAATCAAACACTGTTTCTGCTTGCTCCTTGAAACTTGACCAAATGAAGTAGTTCTAAGTTCTATCTCTATGCTTTGTTTCCTCTTGAAGTACCCCATGCAGAGACTGGCGAAAAACACTTTCGTTTGAAAGGGGTTGCCAAGCTTCCAAAAAACTACTAGTTTGCTGAAATCTCAGCAAACATTATTTCACCAAATCTTGAAGATACTTGGTGGTATTGATCTGTTCACTAAGCCCACTGGGCTGTCCAATTTTCACTCTTCTAGGTTCAAGCGTTCGTTTCCAGTAACATTTTGAATTTTAGGTTTCACTCTGTTTTCTGCTATATAGATAGATGTGTTTGAAACCCTAAATCAAACACGGTTTGTGCTTGCTCCTTGAAACTTGACCAAATGAAGTAGTTCTAAGTTCTATCTCTATGGTTTGTTTCCTCTTGAAGTACCCCATGCAGAGACTGGCGAAAAACACTTTCGTTTGAAAGGGGTTGCCAAGCTTCCAAAAAACTACTAGTTTCCTTAAATCACAGCAAACATTTTTTCACCAAATCTTGATGATACTTGGTGGTAATGATCAGTTCACTAAGCACACTTGGCTGCCCAATTGTCACTCTTCTAGGTTCAAGCGTTCATTTCCAGTAACACTTTGAATTTTTAGGTTTCAGTCTGTTTTCTGCTATATAGATAGATGTGTTTGAAACTCTAAATCAAACACGGTTTGTGCTAGCTACTTGAAACTTGACCAAATGAAGTAGTTCTATGTTCTATCTGTATGGTTTGTTTCCTCTTGAAGTACCCTTGCAGAGAGTGGCGAAAAACCCTTTCGTTTGAAAGGGGTTGCCAAGCTTCCAAAAAACTACTAGTTTTCTGAAATCTCAGCAAACATTTTTTCACCAAATCTTGATGATACTTGGTGGTAATGATCAGTTCACTAATCCCAATTGGCTGCCCAATTTTTATTCTTCTAGGTTGAAGAATTCGTTTCCAGTAACAGTTTGAATTTTTAGGTTAAACTCTGTTTTCTCCTACATAGATAGCTGTGTTTGGAATTCTAAATCAAACACGGTTTGTGCTAGCTCCGTGAAACTTGACAAAATGAAGTAGTTCTAAGTTCTATCTCTATGGTTTGTTTCCTCTTGAGGTACCCCATGCAGAGACTGGCGAAAAACACTTTCGTTTGAAAGGGATTGCCAAGCTTCCAAAAAACTACTAGTTTGCTGAAATCTCAGCAAACATTTTTTTCAACAAATCTTGATGATACTTGGTGGAAATGATCAGTTCAATAATCCCTCTTGGCTGCCCAATTTTTATTCTTCTAGGTTGAAGCATTCGTTTCCAGTAACAGTTTGAAATTTTAGGTTTCACTCTGTTTTCTCCTACATAGATAGCTGTGTTTGGAATTCTAAATCAAACACGGTTTGTGCTAGCTCCTTGAATCTTGACCAAATGAAGTAGTTCTAAGTTCTATCTCTATGGTTTGTTTCCTCTTGAAGTACCCCATGCAGAGGCTGGCGAAAAACACTTTCTTTTGAAAGGGGTTTCCAAGCTTCCAAAAAACTACTAGTTTGCTG
This sequence comes from Callospermophilus lateralis, assembly GCF_048772815.1. Classification (NCBI taxonomy): domain Eukaryota; kingdom Metazoa; phylum Chordata; class Mammalia; order Rodentia; family Sciuridae; genus Callospermophilus; species Callospermophilus lateralis. The sequence goes on along the minus strand of NW_027515343.1, from coordinate 35,495 downwards.
AAATCTCAGCAAACATTTTTTCACCAAATCTTGATGATACTTGGTGGTAATGATCAGTTCACTAAGCCCACTTGGCTGCCCAATTTTTATTCTCCTAGGTTGAAGCATTCGTTTCCAGTAACAGATTGAATTTTTAGGTTTCACTCTGTTTTCTCCTACATAGATAGCTGTGTTTGGAATTCTAAATCAAACACGGTTTGTACTAGCTCCTTGAAACTTGACCAAATGAAGTAGTTCTAAGTTCTATCTCTATGGTTTGTTTCCTCTTGAAGTACCCCATGCAGAGACTGGCGAAAAACACTTTCGTTTGAAAGGGGTTGCCAAGCTTCCAAAAAACTACTAGTTTGCTGAAATCTCAGCAAACATTTTTTTCAACAAATCTTGATGATACTTGCTGGTAATGATCAGTTCAATAATCCCTCTTAGCTGCCCAATTTTTATTCTTCTAGGTTGAAGCATTCGTTCCCAGTAACAGTTTGAAATTTTAGGTTTCACTCTGTTTTCTAATACATAGATAGCTGTGTTTGGAATTCTAAATCAAACACGGTTTGTGCTAGCTCCTTGAAACTTGACCAAATGAAGTAGTTCTTAGTTCTATCTCTATGGTTTGTTTCCTCTTGAAGTACCCCATGCAGAGACTGGCGAAAAACACTTTCGTTTGAAAGGGGTTGCCAAGCTTCCAAAAAACTACTAGTTTGCTGAAATCTCAGCAAACATTTTTTCACCAAATCTTGATGATACTTGGTGGTAATGATCAGTTCACAATCCCACTTGGCTGCCCAATTTTTATTCTTCTACGTTGAAGCATTCGTTTCCAGTAACAGTTTGAATTTTTAGGTTTCACTCTTTTCTCCTACATAGATAGCTGTGTTTGGAATTCTAAATCAAACACGGTTTGTGCTAGCTCCTTGAAACTTGACCAAATGAAGTAGTTCTAAGTTCTATCTCTATGGTTTGTATCCTCCTGAAGTACCCCATGCAGAGACTGGCAAAAAACACTTTCGTTTGAAAGGGGTTGCCAAGCTTCCAAAAAATTACTAGTTTGCTGAATCTCAGCAAACGTTTTTTCACCAAATCTTTATGATACTTGGTGGTAATGATCAGTTCTCTAAGCCCACTTGGATGCCCAATTTTCACTCTTCTAGGTTCAAGCGTTCGTTTTGGGTAACACTTTGAATATTTAGGTTTCACTCTGTTTTCTCCTACATAGATAGCTGTGTTTGGAATTCTAAATCAAACACGGTTTGTGCTAGCTCCTTGAAACTTGACAAAATGAAGTAGTTCTAAGTTCTCTCTCTATGGTTTGTTTCCTCTTGAAGTACCCCATGCAGAGACTGGCGAAAAACAAATTCGTTTGAAAGGGGTTGCCAAGCTTCCAAAAAACTACTAGTTTCCTGAAATCTCAGCAAACATTTTTTCACCAAATCTTGATGATACTTGGTGGTAATGATCAGTTCACTAAGCACACTTGGCTGCCCAATTTTCACTCTTCTAGGTTCAAGCGTTCGTTTCCAGTAACACTTTGAATTTTTAGGTTTCACTCTATTTTCTGCTATATAGATAGATGTGTTTGAAACCCTAAATCAAACACGGTTTGTGCTAGCTCCTTGAAACTTGACCAAATGAAGTAGTTCTAAGTTCTCTCTCTATGGTTTGTTTCCTCTTGAAGTACCCCTTGCAGAGAGTGGCGAAAAACCCTTTCGTTTGAAAGGGGTTGCCAAGCTTCCAAAAAACTACTAGTTTGCTGAAATCTCAGCAAACATTTTTTTCACCAAATCTTGATGATTCTTGGTGGTAATGATCAGTTCAATAATCCCACTTGGCTGCCCAATTTCTATCCTTCTAGGTTGAAGCATTCGTTTCCAGTAACAGTTTGAAATTTTAGGTTTCACTCTGTTTTCTACTACATAGATAGCTGTGTTTATAATTCTAAATCAAACACGGTTTGTTCTAGCTCCTTGAAACTTGACCAAATGAAGTAGTTCTAAGTTCTATCTCTATGGTTTGTTTCCTCTTGAAGTACCCCATGCAGAGACTGGCGAAAAACACTTTCGTTTGAAAGGGGTTGCCAAGCTTCCAAAAAACTACTAGTTTGCTGAAATCTCAGCAAACATTTTTTTCAACAAATCTTGATGATACTTGCTGGTAATGATCAGTTCAATAATCCCTCTTGGCTGCCCAATTTTTATTCTTCTAGGTTGAAGCATTCGTTCCCAGTAACAGTTTGAAATTTTAGGTTTCACTCTGTTTTCTCCTACATAGATAGCTGTGTTTGGAATTCTAAATCAAACACGGTTTGTGCTAGCTCCTTGAAACTTGACCAAATGAAGTAGTTCTTAGTTCTATCTCTATGGTTTGTTTCCTCTTGAAGTACCCCATGCAGAGACTGGCGAAAAACACTTTCGTTTGAAAGGGGTTGCCAAGCTTCCAAAAAACTACTAGTTTGCTGAAATCTCAGCAAACATTTTTTCACCAAATCTTGATGATACTTGGTGGTAATGATCAGTTCACAATCCCACTTGGCTGCCCAATTTTTATTGTTCTAGGTTGAAGCATTCGTTTCCAGTAACAGTTTGAATTTTTAGGTTTCACTCTTTTCTCCTACATAGATAGCTGTGTTTGGAATTCTAAATCAAACACGGTTTGTGCTAGCTCCTTGAAACTTGACCGAATGAAGTAGTTCTAAGTTCTATCTCTATGGTTTGTTTCCTCCTGAAGTACCCCATGCAGAGACTGGCAAAAAACACTTTCGTTTGAAAGGGGTTGCCAAGCTTCCAAAAAATTACTAGTTTGCTGAATCTCAGCAAACCTTTTTTCACCAAATCTTTATGATACTTGGTGGTAATGATCAGTTCTCTAAGCCCACTTAGATGCCCAATTTTCACTCTTCTAGGTTAAAGCGTTCGTTTCCAGTAACAGTTTGAATTTTCAAGTTTCACTCTGTTTTCTCCTACATAGATAGCTGTGTTTGGAATTCTAAATCAAACACGGTTTGTGCTAGCTCCTTGAAACTTGACAAAATGAAGTAGTTCTAAGTTCTCTCTCTATGGTTTGTTTCCTCTTGAAGTACCCCATGCAGAGACTGGCGAAAAACAAATTCGTTTGAAAGGGGTTGCCAAGCTTCCAAAAAACTACTAGTTTCCTGAAATCTCAGCAAACATTTTTTCACCAAATCTTGATGATACTTGGTGGTAATGATCAGTTCACTAAGCACACTTGGCTGCCCAATTTTCACTCTTCTAGGTTCAAGCGTTCGTTTCCAGTAACACTTTGAATTTTTAGGTTTCACTCTATTTTCTGCTATATAGATAGATGTGTTTGAAACCCTAAATCAAACACGGTTTGTGCTAGCTCCTTGAAACTTGACCAAATGAAGTAGTTCTAAGTTCTCTCTCTATGGTTTGTTTCCTCTTGAAGTACCCCTTGCAGAGAGTGGCGAAAAACCCTTTCGTTTGAAAGGGGTTGCCAAGCTTCCAAAAAACTACTAGTTTGCTGAAATCTCAGCAAACATTTTTTTCACCAAATCTTGATGATTCTTGGTGGTAATGATCAGTTCAATAATCCCACTTGGCTGCCCAATTTCTATCCTTCTAGGTTGAAGCATTCGTTTCCAGTAACAGTTTGAAATTTTAGGTTTCACTCTTTTTTCTCCTACATAGATAGCTGTGTTTGGAATTCTAAATCAAACACGGTTTGTTCTAGCTCCTTGAAACTTGACCAAATGAAGTAGTTCTAAGTTCTATCTCTATGGTTTGTTTCCTCTTGAAGTACCCCATGCAGAGACTGGCGAAAAACACTTTCTTTTGAAAGGGGTTTCCAAGCTTCCAAAAAACTACTAGTTTGCTGAAATCTCAGCAAACATTTTTTCACCAAATCTTGATGATACTTGGTGGTAATGATCAGTTCACTAAGCACACTTGGCTGCCCAATTGTCACTCATCTAGGTTCAAGCGTTCGTTTCCAGTAACACTTTGAATTTTTAGGTTTCACTCTGTTTTCTGCTATATAGATAGATGTGTTTGAAACTCTAAATCAAACACGGTTTGTGCTAGCTCCTTGAAACTTGACCAAATGAAGTAGTTCTAAGTTCTATCTCTATGGTTTGTTTCCTCATGAAGTACCCCTTGCAGAGAGTGGGGAAAAACCCTTTCGTTTGAAAGGGGTTGCCAAGCTTCCAAAAAACTACTTGTTTGCTGAAATCTCAGCAAACATTTTTTCACCAAATCTTGATGATACTTGGTGGTAATGATCAGTTCACTAATCACACTTGGCTGCCCAATTTTTATTATTCTAGGTTGAAGCATTCGTTTCCAGTAACAGATTGAAATTTTAGGTTTCACTCTGTTTTCTCTTACATAGATAGCTGTGTTTGGAATTCTAAATCAAACACGGTTTGTGCTAACTCCTTGAAACTTGACAAAATGAAGTAGTTCTAAGTTCTATCTCTATGGTTTGTTTCCTCTTGAAGTACCCCATGCAGAGACTGGCGAAAAACACTTTCGTTTGAAAGGGGTTGCCAAGCTTCCAAAAAACTACTAGTTTGCTGAAATCTCAGCAAACATTTTTTCACCAAATCTTGATGATACTTGGTGGTAATGATCAGTTCACTAATCCCACTTGGCTGCCCAATTTTTATTCTTCTAGGTGGAAGCATTCATTTCCAGTAACAGTTTGAATTTTTAGGTTTCACTCTGTTTTCTCCTACATAGATAGCTATGTTTGGAATTCTAAATCAAACACGGTTTGTGCTAGCTCCTTGAAACTTGACCAAATTTAGTAGTTCTAAGTTCTATCGCTATGGTTTGTTTTCTCTTGAAGTACCCCATGCAGAGACTGGCAAAAAACACTTTCGTTTGAAACGGGTTGCCAAGCTTCCAAAAAAACTACTAGTTTCCTTAAATCTCAGCAAACATTTTTTCACCAAATCTTGATGATACTTGGTGGTAATGATCAGTTCACTAAGCACACTTGGCTGCCCAATTGTCACTCTTCTAGGTTCAAGCGTTCATTTCCAGTAACACTTTGAATTTTTAGGTTTCAGTCTGTTTTCTGCTATATAGATAGATGTGTTTGAAACTCTAAATCAAACACGGTTTGTGCTAGCTACTTAAAACTTGACCAAATGAAGTAGTTCTAAGTTCTATCTCTATGGTTTGTTTCCTCTTGAAGGACTCCTTGCAGAGAGTGGCGAAAAACCCTTTCGTTTGAAAGGGGTTGCCAAGCTTCCAAAAAACTACTAGTTTGCTGAAATATCAGCAAACATTTTTTCACCAAATCTTGATGATACTTGGTGGTAATGATCAGTTCACTAATCCCAATTGGTTGCCCAATTTTTATTCTTCTAGGTTGAAGAATTCGTTTCCAGTAACAGTTTGAATTTTTAGGTTTCACTCTGTTTTCTCCTACATAGATAGCTGTGTTTGGAATTCTAAATCAAACACGGTTTGTGCTAGCTCCGTGAAACTTGACAAAATGAAGTAGTTCTAAGTTCTATCTCTATGGTTTGTTTCCTCTTGAAGTACCCCATGCAGAGACTGGCGAAAAACACTTTCGTTTGAAAGGGATTGCCAAGCTTCCAAAAAACTACTAGTTTGCTGAAATCTCAGCAAACATTTTTTTCAACAAATCTTGATGATACTTGGTGGAAATGGTCAGTGCAATAATCCCTCTTGGCTGCCCAATTTTTATTCTTCTAGGTTGAAGCATTCGTTTCCAGTAACAGTTTGAAATTTTAGGTTTCACTCTGTTTTCTCCTACATAGATAGCTGTGTTTGGAATTCTAAATCAAACACGGTTTGTGCTAGCTCCTTGAAACAGGACCAAATGAAGTAGTTCTAAGTTCTATCTCTATGGTTTGTTTCCTCTTGAAGTACCCCATGCAGAGGCTGGCGAAAAACACTTTCTTTTGAAAGGGGTTTCCAAGCTTCCAAAAAACTACCAGTTTGCTGAAATCTCAGCAAACATTTTTTCACCAAATCTTGATGATACTTGGTGGTAATGATCAGTTCACTAAGCCCACTTGGCTGCCCAATTTTTATTCTCCTAGGTTGAAGCATTCGTTTCCAGTAACAGATTGAATTTTTAGGTTTCACTCTGTTTTCTCCTACATAGATAGCTGTGTTTGGAATTCTAAATCAAACACGGTTTGTACTAGCTCCTTGAAACTTGACCAAATGAAGTAGTTCTAAGTTCTATCTCTATGGTTTGTTTCCTCTTGAATTACCCCATGCACAGACTGGCGAAAAACACTTTCGTTTGAAAGGGGTTGCCAAGCTTCCAAAAAACTACTAGTTTGCTGAAATCTCAGCAAACATTTTTTTCAACAAATATTGATGATACTTGGTGGTAATGATCAGTTCAATAATCCCTCTTGGCTGCCCAATTTTTATTCTTCTAGGTTGAAGCATTCGTTCCCAGTAACAGTTTGAAATTTTAGGTATCACTCTGTTTTCTCCTACATAGATAGCTGTGTTTGGAGTTCTAAATCAAACACGGTTTGTGCTAGCTCCTTGAAACTTGACCAAATGAAGTAGTTCTTAGTTCTATCTCTATGGTTTGTTTCCTCTTGAAGTACCCCATGCAGAGACTGGCGAAAAACACTTTCGTTTGAAAGGGGTTGCCAAGCTTCCAAAAAACTACTAGTTTGCTGAAATCTCAGCAAACATTTTTTCACCAAATCTTGATGATACTTGGTGGTAATGATCAGTTCACTAATCCCACTTGGCTGCCCAATTTTTATTGTTCTAGGTTGAAGCATTCGTTTCCAGTAACAGTTTGAATTTTTAGGTTTCACTCTTTTCTCCTACATAGATAGCTGTGTTTGGAATTCTAAATCAAACACGGTTTGTGCTAGCTCCTTGAAACTTGACCAAATGAAGTAGTTCTAAGTTCTATCTCTATGGTTTGTTTCCTCCTGAAGTACCCCATGCAGAGACTGGCAAAAAACACTTTCGTTTGAAAGGGGTTGCCAAGCTTCCAAAAAATTACTAGTTTGCTGAATCTCAGCAAACGTTTTTTCACCAAATCTTTATGATACTTGGTGGTAATGATCAGTTCTCTAAGCCCACTTGGATGCCCAATTTTCACTCTTCTAGGTTAAAGCGTTCGTTTCCAGTAACAGTTTGAATTTTCAAGTTTCACTCTGTTTTCTCCTACATAGATAGCTGTGTTTGGAATTCTAAATCAAACACGGTTTGTGCTAGCTCCTTGAAACTTGACAAAATGAAGTAGTTCTAAGTTCTCTCTCTATGGTTTGTTTCCTCTTGAAGTACCCCATGCACTGACTGGCGAAAAACACTTTCGTTTGAAAGGGTTTGCCAAGCTTCCAAAAAACTACTAGTTTCCTGAAATCTCAGCAAACATTTTTTCACCAAATCTTGATGATACTTGGTGGTAATGATCAGTTCACTAAGCACACTTGGCTGCCCAATTTTCACTCTTCTAGGTTCAAGCGTTCGTTTCCAGTAACACTTTGAATTTTTAGGTTTCACTCTATTTTCTGCTATATGGATAGATGTGTTTGAAACCCTAAATCAAACACGGTTTGTGCTAGCTCCTTGAAACTTGACCAAATGAAGTAGTTCTAAGTTCTATCTCTATGGTTTGTTTCCTCTTGAAGTACCCCTTGCAGAGAGTGGCCAAAAACCCTTTCGTTTGAAAGGGGTTGCCAAGCTTCCAAAAAACTACTAGTTTGCTGAAATCTCAGCAAACATTTTTTCACCAAATCTAGATGATACTTGGTGGTAATGATCAGTTCACTAATCCTCATTGGCTCCCCAATATTTATTCTTCTAGGTTCAAACATTCGTTTCCAGTAACAGTTTGAATTTTTCGGTTTCACTCTGTTTTCTCCTACATAGATAGCTGTGTTTGGAATTCTAAATCAAACACGGTTTGTGCTAGCTCCTTGAAACTTGACCAAATGAAGTAGTTCTAAGTTCTATCTCTATGGTTTGTTTCCTCTTGAAGTACCCCATGCAGAGACTGGCGAAAAACACTTTCGTTTCAAAGGGGTTGCCAAGCTTCCAAAAAACTACTAGTTTGCTGAAATCTCAGCAAACATTTTTTCACCAAATCTTGATGATACATGGTGGGAATGATCAGTTCACTAATCCCACTTGGCTGCCCAATTTTTATTCTTCTAGGTTGAAGCATTCTTTTCCAGTAACAGTTTGAATTTTTAGGTTTCACTCTGTTTTCTCCTACATAGATAGCTGTGTTTGGAATTCTAAATCAAACAAGGTTTGTGCTAGCTCCTCGAAACTTGATCAAATGAAGTAGATCTAAGTTCTATCTCTATGGTTTGTTTCCTCTTGAAGTACCCCATGCAGAGACTGGCGAAAAGCTATTTCGTTTGAAAGGGGTTGCCAAGCTTCCAAAAAACTACTAGTTTGCTGAAATCTCAGCAAACATTTTTTCACCAAATCTTGATGATACTTGGTGGTATTGATCAGTTCACTAAGCCCACTTGGCTGCCCAATTTTCACTCCTCTAGGTTCAAGCGTTCGTTTCCAGTAACACTTTGAATTTTAGGTTTCACTCTGTTTTCTGCTATATAGATAGATGTGTTTGAAACTCTAAATCAAACACGGTTTGTGCTAGCTCCTTGAAACTTGACCAAATGAAGTAGTTCTAAGTTCTATCTCTATGGTTTGTTTCCTCTTGAAGTACCCCATGCAGAGACTGGCGAAAAACACTTTCGTTTGAAAGGGGTTGACAAGCTTCCAAAAAATTACTAGTTTGCTGAAATCTCAGCAAACATTTTTTTCACCAAATCTTGATGATTCTTGGTGGTAATGATCAGTTCAATAATCCCACTTGGCTGCCCAATTTCTATCCTTCTAGGTTGAAGCATTCGTTTCCAGTAACAGTTTGAAATTTTAGGTTTCACTCTGTTTTCTCCTGCATAGATAGCTTTGTTTGGAATTCTAAATCAAACACGGTTTGTGCTAGCTCCTTGAAACTTGACCAAATGAAGTAGTTCTAAGTTCTATCTCTATGGTTTGTTTCCTCTTGAAGTACCCCATGCAGAGACTGGCGAAAAACACTTTCTTTTGAAAGGGGTTTCCAAGCTTCCAAAAAACTACTAGTTTGCTGAAATCTCAGCAAACATTTTTTCACCAAATCTTGATGATACTTGGTGGTAATGATCAGTTCACTAAGCACACTTGGCTGCCCAATTGTCACTCATCTAGGTTCAAGCGTTCGTTTCCAGTAACACTTTGAATTTTTAGGTTTCACTCTGTTTTCTGCTATATAGATAGATGTGTTTGAAACTCTAAATCAAACACGGTTTGTGCTAGCTCCTTGAAACTTGACCAAATGAAGTAGTTCTAAGTTCTATCTCTATGGTTTGTTTCCTATTGAAGTAGCCCTTGCAGAGAGTGGGGAAAAACCCTTTCGTTTGAAAGGGGTTGCCAAGCTTCCAAAAAACTACTTGTTTGCTGAAATCTCAGCAAACATTTTTTCACCACATCTTGATGATACTTGGTGGTAATGATCAGTTCACTAATCACACTTGGCTGCCCAATTTTTATTCTTCTAGGTTGAAGCATTCGTTTCCAGTAACAGATTGAAATTTTAGGTTTCACTCTGTTTTCTCCTACATAGATAGCTGTGTTTGGAATTCTAAATCAAACACGGTTTGTGCTAGCTCTTTGAAACTTGACAAAATGAAGTAGTTCTAAGTTCTATCTCTATGTTTTGTTTCCTCTTGAAGTACCCCATGCAGAGACTGGCGAAAAACACTTTCGTTTTAAAGGGGTTGCCAAGCTTCCAAAAAACTACTAGTTTGCTGAAATCTCAGCAAACATTTTTTCACCAAATCTTGATGATACTTGGTGGTAATGATCAGTTCACTAATCCCACTTGGCTGCCCAATTTTTATTCTTCTAGGTGGAAGCATTCATTTCCAGTAACAGTTTGAATTTTTAGGTTTCACTCTGTTTTCTCCTACATAGATAGCTATGTTTGGAATTCTAAATCAAACACGGTTTGTGCTAGCTCCTTGAAACTTGACCAAATGAAGTAGTTCTAAGTTCTATCGCTATGGTTTGTTTTCTTTTGAAGTACCCAATGCAGAGACTGGCGAAAAGCAATTTCGTTTGAAAGGGGTTGCCAAGCTTCCAAAAAACTACTAGTTTGCTGAAATCTCAGCAAACATTTTTTCACCAAATCTTGATGATACTTGGTGGTATTGATCAGTTCACTAAGCCCACTTGGCTGCCCAATTTTCACTCTTCTAGGTTCAAGCTTTCGTTTCCAGTAACACTTTGAATTTTAGGTTTCACTCTGTTTTCTGCTATATAGATAGATGTGTTTGAAACTCTAAATCAAACACGGTTTGTGCTAGCTCCTTGAAACTTGACCAAATGAAGTAGTTCTAAGTTCTATCGCTATGGTTTGTTTTCTCTTGAAGTACCCCATGCAGAGACTGGCAAAAAACACTTTCGTTTGAAACGGGTTGCCAAGCTTCCAAAAAAACTACTAGTTTCCTTAAATCTCAGCAAACATTTTTTCACCAAATCTTGATGATACTTGGTGGTAATGATCAGTTCACTAAGCACACTTGGCTGCCCAATTGTCACTCTTCTAGGTTCAAGCGTTCATTTCCAGTAACACTTTGAATTTTTAGGTTTCAGTCTGTTTTCTGCTATATAGATAGATGTGTTTGAAACTCTAAATCAAACACGGTTTGTGCTAGCTACTTGAAACTTGACCAAATGAAGTAGTTCTAAGTTCTATCTCTATGGTTTGTTTCCTCTTGAAGGACTCCTTGCAGAGAGTGGCGAAAAACCCTTTCGTTTGAAAGGGGTTGCCAAGCTTCCAAAAAACTACTAGTTTGCTGAAATATCAGCAAACATTTTTTCACCAAATCTTGATGATACTTGGTGGTAATGATCAGTTCACTAATCCCAATTGGTTGCCCAATTTTTATTCTTCTAGGTTGAAGAATTCGTTTCCAGTAACAGTTTGAATTTTTAGGTTTCACTCTGTTTTCTCCTACATAGATAGCTGTGTTTGGAATTCTAAATCAAACACGGTTTGTGCTAGCTCCGTGAAACTTGACAAAATGAAGTAGTTCTAAGTTCTATCTCTATGGTTTGTTTCCTCTTGAAGTACCCCATGCAGAGACTGGCGAAAAACACTTTCGTTTGAAAGGGATTGCCAAGCTTCCAAAAAACTACTAGTTTGCTGAAATCTCAGCAAACATTTTTTTCAACAAATCTTGATGATACTTGGTGGAAATGGTCAGTGCAATAATCCCTCTTGGCTGCCCAATTTTTATTCTTCTAGGTTGAAGCATTCGTTTCCAGTAACAGTTTGAAATTTTAGGTTTCACTCTGTTTTCTCCTACATAGATAGCTGTGTTTGGAATTCTAAATCAAACACGGTTTGTGCTAGCTCCTTGAAACTTGACCAAATGAAGTAGTTCTAAGTTCTATCTCTATGGTTTGTTTCCTCTTGAAGTACCCCATGCAGAGGCTGGCGAAAAACACTTTCTTTTGAAAGGGGTTTCCAAGCTTCCAAAAAACTACCAGTTTGCTGAAATCTCAGCAAACATTTTTTCACCAAATCTTGATGATACTTGGTGGTAATGATCAGTTCACTGAGCCCACTTGGCTGCCCAATTTTTATTCTCCTAGGTTGAAGCATTCGTTTCCAGTAACAGATTGAATTTTTAGGTTTCACTCTGTTTTCTCCTACATAGATAGCTGTGTTTGGAATTCTAAATCAAACACGGTTTGTACTAGCTCCTTGAAACTTGACCAAATGAAGTAGTTCTAAGTTCTATCTCTATGGTTTGTTTCCTCTTGAAGTACCCCATGCACAGACTGGCGAAAAACACTTTCGTTTGAAAGGGGTTGCCAAGCTTCCAAAAAACTACTAGTTTGCTGAAATCTCAGCAAACATTTTTTTCAACAAATATTGATGATACTTGGTGGTAATGATCAGTTCAATAATCCCTCTTGGCTGCCCAATTTTTATTCTTCTAGGTTGAAGCATTCGTTCCCAGTAACAGTTTGAAATTTTAGGTATCACTCTGTTTTCTCCTACATAGATAGCTGTGTTTGGAGTTCTAAATCAAACACGGTTTGTGCTAGCTCCTTGAAACTTGACCAAATGAAGTAGTTCTTAGTTCTATCTCTATGGTTTGTTTCCTCTTGAAGTACCCCATGCAGAGACTGGCGAAAAACACTTTCGTTTGAAAGGGGTTGCCAAGCTTCCAAAAAACTACTAGTTTGCTGAAATCTCAGCAAACATTTTTTCACCAAATCTTGATGATACTTGGTGGTAATGATCAGTTCACTAATCCCACTTGGCTGCCCAATTTTTATTGTTCTAGGTTGAAGCATTCGTTTCCAGTAACAGTTTGAATTTTTAGGTTTCACTCTTTTCTCCTACATAGATAGCTGTGTTTGGAATTCTAAATCAAACACGGTTTGTGCTAGCTCCTTGAAACTTGACCAAATGAAGTAGTTCTAAGTTCTATCTCTATGGTTTGTTTCCTCCTGAAGTACCCCATGCAGAGACTGGCAAAAAACACTTTCGTTTGAAAGGGGTTGCCAAGCTTCCAAAAAATTACTAGTTTGCTGAATCTCAGCAAACGTTTTTTCACCAAATCTTTATGATACTTGGTGGTAATGATCAGTTCTCTAAGCCCACTTGGATGCCCAATTTTCACTCTTCTAGGTTAAAGCGTTCGTTTCCAGTAACAGTTTGAATTTTCAAGTTTCACTCTGTTTTCTCCTACATAGATAGCTGTGTTTGGAATTCTAAATCAAACACGGTTTGTGCTAGCTCCTTGAAACTTGACAAAATGAAGTAGTTCTAAGTTCTCTCTCTATGGTTTGTTTCCTCTTGAAGTACCCCATGCACAGACTGGCGAAAAACACTTTCGTTTGAAAGGGTTTGCCAAGCTTCCAAAAAACTACTAGTTTCCTGAAATCTCAGCAAACATTTTTTCACCAAATCTTGATGATACTTGGTGGTAATGATCAGTTCACTAAGCACACTTGGCTGCCCAATTTTCACTCTTCTAGGTTCAAGCGTTCGTTTCCAGTAACACTTTGAATTTTTAGGTTTCACTCTATTTTCTGCTATATGGATAGATGTGTTTGAAACCCTAAATCAAACACGGTTTGTGCTAGCTCCTTGAAACTTGACCAAATGAAGTAGTTCTAAGTTCTATCTCTATGGTTTGTTTCCTCTTGAAGTACCCCTTGCAGAGAGTGGCCAAAAACCCTTTCGTTTGAAAGGGGTTGCCAAGCTTCCAAAAAACTACTAGTTTGCTGAAATCTCAGCAAACATTTTTTCACCAAATCTAGATGATACTTGGTGGTAATGATCAGTTCACTAATCCTCATTGGCTCCCCAATATTTATTCTTCTAGGTTCAAACATTCGTTTCCAGTAACAGTTTGAATTTTTCGGTTTCACTCTGTTTTCTCCTACATAGATAGCTGTGTTTGGAATTCTAAATCAAACACGGTTTGTGCTAGCTCCTTGAAACTTGACCAAATGAAGTAGTTCTAAGTTCTATCTCTATGGTTTGTTTCCTCTTGAAGTACCCCATGCAGAGTCTGGCGAAAAACACTTTCGTTTCAAAGGGGTTGCCAAGCTTCCAAAAAACTACTAGTTTGCTGAAATCTCAGCAAACATTTTTTCACCAAATCTTGATGATACATGGTGGGAATGATCAGTTCACTAATCCCACTTGGCTGCCCAATTTTTATTCTTCTAGGTTGAAGCATTCTTTTCCAGTAACAGTTTGAATTTTTAGGTTTCACTCTGTTTTCTCCTACATAGATAGCTGTGTTTGGAATTCTAAATCAAACAAGGTTTGTGCTAGCTCCTCGAAACTTGATCAAATGAAGTAGATCTAAGTTCTATCTCTATGGTTTGTTTCCTCTTGAAGTACCCCATGCAGAGACTGGCGAAAAGCTATTTCGTTTGAAAGGGGTTGCCAAGCTTCCAAAAAACTACTAGTTTGCTGAAATCTCAGCAAACATTTTTTCACCAAATCTTGATGATACTTGGTGGTATTGATCAGTTCACTAAGCCCACTTGGCTGCCCAATTTTCACTCCTCTAGGTTCAAGCGTTCGTTTCCAGTAACACTTTGAATTTTAGGTTTCACTCTGTTTTCTGCTATATAGATAGATGTGTTTGAAACTCTAAATCAAACACGGTTTGTGCTAGCTCCTTGAAACTTGACCAAATGAAGTAGTTCTAAGTTCTATCTCTATGGTTTGTTTCCTCTTGAAGTACCCCATGCAGAGACTGGCGAAAAACACTTTCGTTTGAAAGGGGTTGACAAGCTTCCAAAAAATTACTAGTTTGCTGAAATCTCAGCAAACATTTTTTTCACCAAATCTTGATGATTCTTGGTGGTAATGATCAGTTCAATAATCCCACTTGGCTGCCCAATTTCTATCCTTCTAGGTTGAAGCATTCGTTTCCAGTAACAGTTTGAAATTTTAGGTTTCACTCTGTTTTCTCCTGCATAGATAGCTTTGTTTGGAATTCTAAATCAAACACGGTTTGTGCTAGCTCCTTGAAACTTGACCAAATGAAGTAGTTCTAAGTTCTATCTCTATGGTTTGTTTCCTCTTGAAGTACCCCATGCAGAGACTGGCGAAAAACACTTTCTTTTGAAAGGGGTTTCCAAGCTTCCAAAAACTACTAGTTTGCTGAAATCTCAGCAAATATTTTTTCACCAAATCTTGATGATACTTGGTGGTAATGATCAGTTCACTAAGCACACTTGGCTGCCCAATTGTCACTCATCTAGGTTCAAGCGTTCGTTTCCAGTAACACTTTGAATTTTTAGGTTTCACTCTGTTTCTGCTATATAGATAGATGTGTTTGAAACTCTAAATCAAACACGGTTTGTGCTAGCTCCTTGAAAACTTGACCAAATGAAGTAGTTCTAAGTTCTATCTCTATGGTTTGTTTCCTATTGAAGTAGCCCTTGCAGAGAGTGGGGAAAAACCCTTTCGTTTGAAAGGGGTTGCCAAGCTTCCAAAAAACTACTTGTTTGCTGAAATCTCAGCAAACATTTTTTCACCACATCTTGATGATACTTGGTGGTAATGATCAGTTCACTAATCACACTTGGCTGCCCAATTTTTATTCTTCTAGGTTGAAGCATTCGTTTCCAGTAACAGATTGAAATTTTAGGTTTCACTCTGTTTTCTCCTACATAGATAGCTGTGTTTGGAATTCTAAATCAAACACGGTTTGTGCTAGCTCTTTGAAACTTGACAAAATGAAGTAGTTCTAAGTTCTTATCTCTATGTTTTGTTTCCTCTTGAAGTACCCCATGCAGAGACTGGCGAAAAACACTTTCGTTTTAAAGGGGTTGCCAAGCTTCCAAAAAACTACTAGTTTGCTGAAATCTCAGCAAACATTTTTTCACCAAATCTTGATGATACTTGGTGGGAATGATCAGTTCACTAATCCCACTTGGCTGCCCAATTTTTATTCTTCTAGGTGGAAGCATTCATTTCCAGTAACAGTTTGAATTTTAGGTTTCACTCTGTTTTCTCCTACATAGATAGCTATGTTTGGAATTCTAAATCAAACACGGTTTGTGCTAGCTCCTTGAAACTTGACCAAATGAAGTAGTTCTAAGTTCTATCGCTATGGTTTGTTTTCTTTTGAAGTACCCAATGCAGAGACTGGCGAAAAGCAATTTCGTTTGAAAGGGGTTGCCAAGCTTCCAAAAAACTACTAGTTTGCTGAAATCTCAGCAAACATTTTTTCACCAAATCTTGATGATACTTGGTGGTATTGATCAGTTCACTAAGCCCACTTGGCTGCCCAATTTTCACTCTTCTAGGTTCAAGCTTTCGTTTCCAGTAACACTTTGAATTTTAGGTTTCACTCTGTTTTCTGCTATATAGATAGATGTGTTTGAAACTCTAAATCAAACACGGTTTGTGCTAGCTCCTTGAAACTTGACCAAATGAAGTAGTTCTAAGTTCTCTCTCTATGGTTTGTTTCCTCTTGAAGTATCCCATGCAGAGACTGGCGAAAAACACTTTCGTTTGAAAGGGGATGCCAAGCTTCCAAAAAACTACTAGTTTGCTGAAATCTCAGCAAACATTTTTTTCACCAAATCTTGATGATTCTTGGTGGTAATGATCAGCTCAATAATCCCACTTGGCTGCCCTATTTTTATCCTTCTAGGTTGAAGCATTCGTTTCCAGTAACAGTTTGGAATTTTAGGTTTCACTCTGTTTTCTCCTACATAGATAGCTGTGTTTGGAATTCTAAATAAAACACGGTTTGTGCTAGCTCCTTGTAACTTGACCAAATGAAGTAGTTCTAAGTTCTCTCCCTATGGTTTGTTTCCTTTGAAGTACCCCATGCAGAGACTGGCGAAAAACACTTTCGTTTGAAAGGGGTTGCCAAGCTTCCAAAAAACTACTAGTTTCCTGAAATCTCAGCAAACATTTTTTCACCAAATCTTGAGGATACTTGGTGGTAATTATCAGTTCACTAAGCACACTTGGCTGCCCAATTGTCACACTTCTAGGTTCAAGCATTCGTTTCCAGTAACACTTTGAATTTTTAGGTTTCACTCTGTTTTCTGCTATATAAATAGATGTGTTTGAAACTCTAAATCAAACACGGTTTGTGCTAGCTCCTTGAAACTTGACCAAATGAAGTAGTTCTAAGTTCTATCTCTATGGTTTGTTTCCTCTTGAAGTACCCCTTGCAGAGAGTGGCGAAAAACCCTTTCGTTTGAAAGGGGTTGCCAAGCTTCCAAAAAACTACTAGTTTGCTGAAATCTCAGCAAACATTTTTTCACCAAATCTTGATGATACTTGGTGGTAATGATCATTCACTAATCCCAATTGGCTGACATTTTTTATTCTTCTAGGTTGAAGCATTTGTTTCCAGTAACAGTTTGAATTTTTAGGTTTCACTCTGTTTTCTACTACATAGATAGCTGTGTTTGGAATACTAAATCAAACACGGTTTGTGCTAGCTCCTTGAAACTTGACAAAATGAAGTAGTTCTAAGTTCTATCTCTATGGTTTGTTTCCTCTTGAAGTACCCCATGCAGAGACTGGCGAAAAACACTTTTATTTGAAAGGGGTTTCCAAGCTTCCAAAAAACTACTAGTTTGCTGAAATCTCAGCAAACCTTTTTTCACCAAATCTTGATGATACTTGGGGGTAATGATCAGTTCACTAATCACACTTGGCTGCCCAATTTTTATTCTTCTAGGTTGAAGCATTCGTTTCCAGTAACAGATTGAAATTTTAGGTTTCACTCTGTTTTCTCCTACATAGATAGCTGTGTTTGAAATTCTAAATCAAACACGGTTTGTGCTAGCTCCTTGAAACTTGACCAAATGAAGTAGTTCTAAGTTCTATCTCTTTGGTTTGTTTCCTCTTGAAGTACCCCATGCAGAGACTGGCGAAAAACACTTTCTTTTGAAAGGGGTTTCCAAGCTTCCAAAAAACTACTAGTTTGCTGAAATCTCAGCAAACATTTTTTCACCAAATCTTGATGATACTTGTTGATAATGATCAGTTCACTAATCCCACTTGGCTGCCCAATTTTTATTCTTCTAGGTTGAAGCATTCGTTTCCAGTAACAGATTGAATTTTTGGTTTCACTATGTTTTCTCCTACATAGATAGATGTGTTTGAAACTCTAAATCAAACACGGTTTGTGCTAGCTCCTTCAAACTTGACCAAATGAAGTAGTTCTAAGTTCTATCTCTATGGTTTGTTTCCTCTTGAAGTACCCCATGCAGAGACTGGCAAAAACACTTTCGTTTGAAAGGGGTTGTCAAGCTTCCAAAAAACTACTAGTTTGCTGAAATCTCAGCAAACATTTTTTCACCAAATCTTGATGATACTTGGTGGTAATGATCAGTTAACTAAGCCCACTTGGCTGCCCAATTTTCACTCTTCTAGGTTCAAGCGTTCGTTTCCATAACACTTTGAATTTTAGGTTTCACTCTGTTTTCTGCTATATAGATAGATGTGTTTGAAACTCTAAATCAACCACGGTTTGTGCTCGCTCCATGAAACTTGACCAAATGAAGTAGTTCTAAGTTCTATCTCTATGGTTTGTTTCCTCTTGAAATACACCATGCATAGACTGGCGAAAAACACTTTCGTTTGAAAGGGGTTGCCAAGCTTCCAAAAAACTATTAGTTTGCTGAAATCTCAGCAAACATTTTTTTCAACAAATCTTGATGATACTTGGTGGTAATGATCAGTTCAATAATCCCACTTGGCTGCCCAATTTTTATTCTTCTATGTTGAAGCATTCGTTTCCAGTAACAGTTTGAATTTTTATTTTTCACTCTGTTTTCTCCTACATAGATAGCTGTGTTTGGAATTCTAAATCAAACACGGTTTGTGCTAGCACCTTGAAACTTGACCAAATGAAGTAGTTCTAAGTTCTATCTCTATGGTTTGTTTCCTCTTGAAGTACCCCATGCAGAGACTGGCGAAAAACACTTTCTTTTGAAAGGGGTTTCCAAGCTTCCAAAAAACTACTAGTTTGCAGAAATCTCAGCAAACATTTTTTCACCAAATCTTGATGATACTTGGTGGTAATGATCAGTTCACTAATCCCTCTTGTCTGCCCAATTCTCACTCTTCTATTTTCAAGCGTTTGTTTCCAGTAACACTTTGAATTTTTAGGTTTCACTTTTTTTTCTGCTATATAGATAGATGTGTTTGAAACTCTAAATCAAACACGGTTTCTGCTAGCTCCTTGAAACTTGACAAAATGAAGTAGTTCTAAGTTCTATCTCTATGGTTTTTTCCTCTTGAAGTACCCCATGCAGAGACTGGCGAAAAGCACTTTCATTTGAAAGGGGTTGCCAAGCTTCCAAAAAACTACTAGTTTGCTGAAATCTCAGGAAACATTTTTTCACCAAATCTTGATGATACTTGGTGGTATTGATCAGTTCACTAAGCCCACTTGGCTGCCCAATTTTCACTCTTCTAGGTTCAAGCGTTCGTTTCCAGTAACACTTTGAATTTTTAGGTTTCACTCTGTTTTCTGCTATATAGATAGATGTGTTTGAAACTCTAAATCAAACACGGTTTGTGCTAGCTCCTTGAAACTTGACCAAATGAAGTAGTTCTAAGTTCTATCACTATGGTTTGTTTCCTCTTGAAGTACCCCATGCAGAGACTGGCGAAAAACACTTTCGTTGGAAAGGGGTTGCCAAGCTTCCAAAAAACTACTAGTTTGCTGAAATCTCAGCAAACATTTTTTTCACCAAATCTTGATGATTCTTGGTGGTAATGATCAGTTCAATAATCCAACTTGGCTGCCAATTTTTATTCTTCTACGTTGAAGCATTCGTTTCCTAGGTAACAGTTTGAAATTTTAGGTTTCACTCTGTTTTTCTCCTACATAGATAGCTGTGTTTGGAATTCTAAATCAAACACGGTTTGTGCTAGCTCCTTGAAACTTGACCAAATGAAGTAGTTCTAAGTTCTATCTCTATGGTTTGTTTCCTCTTGAAGTACCCCATGCAGAGACTGGCGAAAAACACTTTGGTTTGAAAGGGGTTGCCAAGCTTCCAAAAACTACTAGTTTGCTGAAATCTCAGCAAACATTTTTTCACAAAATCTTGATGATACTTGGTGGTAATGATCAGTTCACTAATCCCACTTGGCTGCCCAGTTTTCACTCTTCTAGGTTCAAGCGTTCGTTTCCAGTAACTCTTGGAATTTTTAGGTTTCACTCCGTTTTCTGCTATATAGATAGATGTGTTTGAAACTCTAAATCAAACAGGGTTTGTGCTAGCTCCTTGAAACTTGACCAAATGAAGTAGCTCTAAGTTCTATCTCTATGATTTGTTTCCTCTTGAAGTACCCCATGCAGAGACTGGCGAAAAACACTTTCGTTTGAAAGGGTTGCCAAGCTTCCAAAAAACTACTAGTTTACTGAAATCTAGGCAAACATTGTTTCAACAAATCTTGATGATACTTGGTGGTAATGATCAGTTCACTAAGCACACTTGGCTGCCCAATTGTCACACTTCTAGGATCAAGCGTTCGTTTCCAGTAACAATTTGAATTTTTAGGTTTCACTCTGTTTTCTGCTATATAGATAGATGTGTTTGAAACTCTAAATCAAACACGGTTTGTGCTAGCTTTTTGAAACTTGACAAATGAAGTAGTTCTAAGTTCTATCTCTATGGTTTGTTTCCTCTTGAAGTACCCATTGCAGAGAGTGGCGAAATACCTTCGTTGAAAGGGGTTGACAAGCTTCCGAAAAACTACTAGTTTGCTGAAATCTCAGCAAACATTTTTCACCAAATCTTGATGATACTTGGTGGTATTGATCAGTTCACTAAGCCCACTTGGGTGCCCAATTTTCACTCTTCTAGGTTCAAGCGTTCGTTTCCAGTAACAGTTTGAAATTTTAGGTTTCACTCTGTTTTCCCCTACATAGATAGCTGTGTTTGGAATTCTAAATCAAACGCTGTTTGTGCTAGCTCCTTGAAACTTGACCAAATGAAGTAGTTCTAAGTTCTATCTCTATGGTTTGTGTCCTCTTGAAGTACCCCATGCAGAACCTGGCGAAAAACACTTTCGTTTGAAATGGGTTTCCAAGCTTCCAAAAAACTACTAGTTTGCTGAAATCTCAGCAAACATTTTTTCACCAAATCTTGATGATACTTGGTGGTAATGATCAGTTCACTAAGCACACTTGGCTGCCCAATTTTCACTCTTCTAGGTCAAGCGTTCGTTTCCAGTAACACTTTGAATTTTTAGGTTTCACTCTTTTTTCTGCTATATAGATAGATGTGTTTGAAACTCTAAATCAAACACGGTTTGTGCTAGCTCCTTGAAACTTGACCAAATGAAGTAGTTCTAAGTTCTATCTCTATGGTTTGTTTCCACTTGAAGTACCCCTTGCAGAGACTGGCGAAAAACACTTTCATTTGAAAGGGGTTGCCAAGCTTCCAAAAAACAACTAGTTTGCTGAAATCTCAGCAAACATTTTTTCACCAAATCTTGATGATACTTGGTGGTAATGATCAGTTCACTAATCCCAATTGGCTGACATTTTTTATTCTTCCAAGTTCAAGCGTTCGTTTCCAGTAACAGTTTGAATTTTTAGGTTTCACTCTGTTTTCTCCTACATAGATAGCTGTGTTTGGAATTCTAAATCAAACACGGTTTGTGCTAGCTCCTTGAAACTTGACCAAATGAAGTAGTTCTAAGTTCTATCTCTATGGTTTGTTTTCCTCTTGAAGTACCCCATGCAGAGACTGGCGAAAAACACTTTCGTTTGAAATGGGTTGAAAAGCTTCAAAAATCTTCTAGTTTGCTGAAATCTCAGCAAACTATTTTCACCAAATCTTGATGATACTTGGTGGTAATGATCAGTTCACTAATCTCACTTGGCTGCCCAATTTTATTCTTCTAGGTTGAAGCATTCGTTTCCAGTAACAGTTTTAATTTTTAGGTTTCACTCTGTTTTCTCCTACATAGATAGCTGTGTTTGGAATTCTAAATCAAAAACGGTTTGTTCTAGCTCCTTGAAACTTGACCAAATGAAGTAGTTCTAAGTTCTATCTCTATGGTTTGTTCCTCTTGAAGTACCCCATGCAGAGACTGGCGAAAAACACTTTCGTTTGAAAGGGGTTGCCAAGCATCCAAAAACTACTAGTTTCCTGAAATCTCAGCAAACATTTTTTCACCAAATCTTGATGATACTTGGTGGTAAGGGATCAGTTCACTAATCCCACTTGTCTGCCCAATTCTCACTCTTCTATTTCAAGCGTTCGTTTCCAGTAACACTTTGAATTTTTAGGTTTCACTTTTTTTTCTGCTATATAGATAGATGTGTTTGAAACTCTAAATCAAACACGGTTTCTGCTAGCTCCTTGAAACTTGACAAAGTGAAGTAGTTCTAAGTTCTATCTCTATGGTTTGTTTCCTCTTGAAGTACCCCATGCAGAGACTGGCGAAAAGCACTTTCATTTGAAAGGGTTGCCAAAGCTTCCAAAAAACTACTAGTTTGCTGAAATCTCAGCAAACATTTTTCACCAAATCTTGATGATACTTGGTGGTAATGATCAGTTCACTAAGCCCACTTGGCTGCCCAATTTCACTCTTCTAGGTTGAAGCATTCGCTCCCAGTAACAGATTGAATTTTTAGGTTTCACTATGTTTTTTCCTACATAGATAGCTGTGTTTGGAATTGAAATCAAACACGGTTTGTGCTAGCTCCTTGAAACTTGACCAAATGAAGTAGTTCTATGTTCTCTCTCTATGGTTTCTTTCCTCTTGAAGTACCCCATGCAGAGACTGGTGAAAAACACTTTCGTTTGAAAGGTGTTGCCAAGCTTCGAAAAAACTACTAGTTTCCTGAAATCTCAGCAAACATTTTTTCACCAAATCTTGATGATACTTGGTGGTAATGATCAGTTCACTAAGCACACTTGGCTGCCCAATTTTCACTCTTCTAGGTTCAAGCGTTCGCTTCCAGTAACACATTGAATTTTTTGGTTTCACTCTGTTTTCTCCTACATAGATAGCTGTGTTTGGAATTCTAAATCAAACACGGTTTGTGCTAGCTCCTTGAAACTTTAACCAAATGAAGTAGTTCTAAGTTCTATCTCTATGGTTTGTTTCCTCTTGAAGTACCCCATGCAGAGACTGGCGAAAAACACTTTCGTTTGAAAGGGGTTGCCAAGCTTCCAAAAAACTACTAGTTTGCAGAAATCTCAGCAAACATTTTTTCACCAAATCTTGATGATACTTGGTGGTAATGATCAGTTCACTAATCCCACTTGGCTGCCCAATTTTTATTACTCTAGGTTAAAGCATTCGTTTCCAGTTACTGTTTGAATTTTTAGGTTTCACTCTGTTTTCTCCTACATAGATAGCTGTGTTTGGAATTCTAAATCAAACACGGTTTGTGCTAGCTCCTTGAAACTTGACCAAATGAAGTAGTTCTAAGTTCTATCTCTATGGTTTGTTTCCTCTTGAAGTACCCCATGCAGAGACTGGCGAAAAACACTTTCGTTTGAAAGGGGTTGCCAAGCTTCGAAAAACTACTAGTTTTCTGAAATCTCAGCAAACATTTTTTCACCAATCTTGATGATACTTGGTGGTAATGATCAGTTCACTAAGAACACTTGGCTGCCCAATTGTCACTCTTCTAGGTTCAAGCGTTCGTTTCCAGTAACACTTTAAATTTTAGTTTTCACTCTGTTTTCTGCTATATAGATAGATATGTTTGAAACTCTAAATCAAACACGGTTTGTGCTAGCTCCTTGAAACTTGACCAAATGAAGTAGTTCTAAGTTCTATCTCTATGGTTTGTTTCCTCTTGAAGTACCCCAAGCAGAGACTGGCAAAAAACACTTTCGTTTGCAAAGGGGTTGCCAAGCATCCAAAAAACACTACTAGTTTGCGTGAAATCTCAGCAAACATTTTTTCACCAAAATCTTGATGATACTTGGTGGTACTGATCAGTTCATTAAGCCCACTTGGCTGCCCAATTTTCACTCTTCTAGGTTCAAGCGTTCATTTCCAGTAACACTTTGAATTTTAGGTTTCACTCTGTTTTCTGCTATATAGATAGATGTGTTTGAAACTCTAAATCAAACACGGTTGTGGTTGCTCCTTGAAACTTGACCAAATGAAGTATTTCTAAGTTCTATCTCTATGGATTGTTCCCTCTTGAAGTACCCCATGCCAGACTGGCGAAACAAACTTTCGTTTGAAAGGGTTGCCAAGATTCCAAAAAACTACTAGATTGCTGAAATCTCAGCAAACATTTTTTCACCAAATCTTGATGATACTTGGTGGTATTGATCAGTTCACTAAGCACACTTGGCCCCCCAATTTTCACTCTTCTAGTTCAAGCGTTCGTTTCCAGTAACACTTTGAATTTTTAGGTTTCACTCTGTTTTCTGCTATATAGATAGATGTGTTTGAAACTGTAAATCAAACACGGTTTGTGCTAGCTCCTTGAAACTTGACCAAATGAAGTAGCTCTAAGTTCTATCTCTATGGTTTGTTTCCTCTTGAAGTACCCCATGCAGAGACTGGCGAAAAACACTTTCGTTTGAATTGGTTGCCAAGCTTCCAAAAAACTACTAGTTTGCTGAAATCTCAGCAAACATTTTTTCACCAAATCTTGATGATACTTGGTGGTAATGATCATTTCACTAATCCCACTTGGCTGCCCAATTTTTATTCTTCTAGGTTAAAGCATTCGTTTCCAGTAACAGTTTGAATTTTTAGGTTTCACTCTGTTTTCTCCTACATAGATAGCTCTGTTTGGAATTCTAAATCAAAACAAAGTTTGTCTAGCTCCTTGAAACTTGACCAAATGAAGTAGTTCTAAGTTCTCTCTCTATGGTTTGTTTCCTCTTGAAGTACCCCATGCAGAGACTGGCGAAAAACACTTTCGATTGAAAGGGTTGCCAAGCTTTCAAAAAACTAACTAGTTTGCTGAAATCTCAGCAAATATTTTTCACCAATCTTGATGATAGTTGGTGGTAATGATCAGTTCACTAATCCCACTTGGCTGCCCAATTTTTCACTCTTCTAGGTTCAAGCGTTCGTTTCCAGTAACACTTTGAATTTTTAGGTTTCACTCTGTTTTCTGCTGTATAGATAGATGTGTTTGAAACTCTAAATCAAACAAGGTTTGTGCTAGCTCCTTGAAACTTGACAAAATGAAGTAGTTCTAAGTTCTATCTCTATGGTTTGTGTCCTCTTGAAGGACCCCATGCAGAGACTGGCGAAAAAGCACTTTCATATGAAAGGGGTTGCCAAGCTTCCAAAAAACTACTAGTTTTCTGAAATCTCAGCAAACATTTTTTTCACCAAATCTTGATGATACTTGGTGGTAATGATCACTTCACTAACCCCACTTGGCAGCCCAATTTTCACTCTTCTAGGTTCAACCGTTCGTTTCCAGTAACACTTTTGAATTTTTAGGTTTCACTCTGTTTTCTTGCTATATAGATAGATGTGTTTTGAAACTCTAAATCAAACACGGTTTGTGCTAGCTCCTTGAAACTTGACCAAATGAAGTAGTTCTAAGTTCTATCTCTATGGTTGTTTCCTCTTGAAGTAACCCCAGCAGACACTGGCGAAAAACACTTTCGTTTGAAAGAGGTTGCCTAGCTTCCAAAATACTACTAGTTTGCTGAAATCTCAGCAAACATTTTTCACCAAATCTTTATGATACTTGGTGGTAATGATCAGTTCACTGATCACACTTGGCTGCCCAATTTTTATTCTTCTAGTTAAAGCATTCGTTCCTGTAACACTTTGATTTTTAGGTTTCACTCTGTTTCTGCTATATAGATAGATGTGTTTGAAACTCTAAATCAAACACGGTTTGTGCTAGCTCCTTGAAACTTGACCAAATGAACTAGTTCTAAGTTCTGATCTCTATGGTTTGCTTCCTCTTGAAGTACCCCATGCAGAGACTGGCGAAAAACACTTTTGTTTGAAAGGGGTTGCCAAGCTTCCAAAAAACTACTAGTTTGCAGAATTCTCAGCAAATATTTTTTCACCAAATCTTGATGATACTTGGCGGTAATGATCAGTTCACTAATCCCACTTGGCTGCCCAATTTTAATACTCTAGTTAAAGCATTCGTTTCCAGTAACAGTTTGAATTTTTAGGTTTCACTCTGTTTTCTCCTACATAGATAGCTGTGTTTGGAATTCTAAATCAAACACGGTTTGTGCTAGCTCCTTGAAACTTGACCAAATGAAGTAGTTCTAAGTTCTCTCTCTATGGTTTGTTTCCTCTTGAAGTACCCCATGCAGAGACTGGCGAAAAACACTTTCGTTTGAAAGGGGTTGCCAAGCTTCCAAAAAACTACTAGTTTGCTGAAATCTCAGCAAACATTTTTTCACCAAATCTGATGATACTTGGTGGTAATGATCAGTTCACTAATCCCACTTGGCTGCCCAATTTTCACTCTTCTAGGTTCAAGCGTTCGTTTAAAGTAACACTTTGAATTTTTAGGTTTCACTCTGTTTTCTGCTGTATAGATAGATGTGTTTGAAACTCTAAATCAAACACGGTTTGTGCTAGCTCCTTGAAACTTGACAAAATGAAGTAGTTCTAAGTTCTATCTCTATGGTTTGTTTCCTCTTGAAGGACCCCATGCAGAGACTTGCGAAAAGCACTTTCATTTGAAAGGGGTTGCCAAGCTTCCAAAAACTAGTAGATTTCTGAAATCTCAGCAACCTTTTTTTCACAAATCTTGATGATACTTGGTGGTAATGATCACTTCACTAAGCCCACTTGGCAGCCCAATGTTCACTCTTCTAGGTTCAACCGTTCGTTTCCAGTAACACTTTGAATTTTTAGGTTTCACTCTGTTTTCTGCTATATAGATAGATGTGTTTGAAACTCTAAATCAAACACGGTTTGTGCTAGCTCCTTGAAACTTGACCAAATGAAGTAGTTCTAAGTTCTATCTCTATTTTTTGTTTCCTCTTGAAGTACCCCATGCAGAGACTGGCGAAAAACACTTTCGTTTGAAAGGGGTTGCCAAGCTTCCAAAAAACTACTAGTTTGCTGAAATCTCAGCAAACATTTTTTCACCAAAACTTGATGATACTTGGTGGTAATGATCAGTTCACTAATCCCAATTGGCTGCCCAATTTTTATTCTTCTAGGTTGAAGCATTCGTTTCCAGTAACAGTTTGAATTTTTAGGTTTCACTCTGTTTTCTCCTACATAGATAGTTGTGTTTGGAACTCTAAATCAAACACGGTTTGTGCTAGCTCCTTGAACCTTGACCAAATGAAGTAGTTCTAAGTTCTATCTCTATTGTTTGTTTCCTCTTGAAGTACCCCATGCAGAGACTGGCGAAAAACACTTTCGTTTGAAAGGGGTTGCCAAGCTTCCAAAAAACTACTAGTTTGCTGAAATCTCAGCAAACATTTTTTCACCAAATCTTGATGATAGTTTGTGGAAATGATCAGTTCACCAAGCCCACTTGGCTGCCCAATTTTCACTCTTCTAGGTTCAAGCGTTCGTTTCCAGTAACACTTTGAATTTTTAGGTTTCACTCTGTTTTCTGGTATATAGATAGATGTGTTTGAAACGCTAAATCAAACACGGTTTGTGCTTGCTCCTTGAAACTTGACCAAATGAAGTATTTCTAAGTTCTATCTCTATGGTTTGTTTCCTCTTGAAGTACCCCATGCAGAGACTGGCGAAAAACACTTTCGTTTGAAAGGGGTTGCCAAGCTTCCAAAAAACTACTAGTTTGCTGAAATCTCAGCAAACATTTTTTCACCAAATCTTGATGATACTTGGTGGTAATGATCAGTTCACTAATCCCACTTGGCTGCCCAATTTTTATTTTTCTAGGTTAAAGCATTCGTTTCCAGTAACAGTTTGAATTTTTAGATTTCACTGTGTTTTCTCCTACATAGATAGCTGTGTTTGGAATTCTAAATCAAACACAGTTTGTGCTAGCTCCTTGAAACTTGACCAAATGAAGTAGTTCTAAGTTCTCTCTCTATGGTTTGTTTCCTCTTGAAGTACCCCATGCAGAGACTGGCGAAAAACACTTTCGATTGAAAGGGGTTGCCAAGCTTTCAAAAAACTACTAGTTTGCTGAAATCTCAGCAAATATTTTTTCACCAAATCTTGATGATAGTTGGTGCTAATGATCAGTTCACTAATCCCACTTGGCTGCCCAATTTTCACTCTTCTAGGTTCAAGCGTTCGTTTCCAGTAACACTTTGAATTTTTAGGTTTCACTCTGTTTTCTCCTACATAGATAGCTGTGTTTGGAATTCTAAATCAAACACGGTTTGTGCTAGCTCCTTGAAACTTGACCAAATGAAGTAGTTCTAAGTTCTCTCCCTATGGTTTGTTTCCTCTTGAAGTACCCCATGCAGAGACTGGCGAAAAACACTTTCGTTTGAAAGGGGTTGCCAAGCTTCCAAAAAACTACTAGTTTGCTGAAATCTCAGCAAAATTTTTTCACCAAATCTTGATGATACTTGGTGGTAATAATCAGTTCACTAATCCCACTTGGCTGCCCAATTTTCACTCTTCTAGGTTCAAGCGTTCGTTTCCAGTAACACTTTGAATTTTTAGGTTTCACTCTGTTTTCTGCTGTATAGATAGATGTGTTTGAAACTCTAAATCAAACACGGTTTGTGCTAGCTCCTTGAAACTTGACAAAATGAAGTAGTTCTAAGTTCTATCTCTATGGTTTGTTTCCTCTTGAAGGACCCCATGCAGAGACTGGCGAAAAGCACTTTCATTTGAAAGGGGTTGCCAAGCTTCCAAAAAACTAGTAGATTTCTGAAATCTCAGCAACCTTTTTTTCACCAAATCTTGATGATACTTGGTGGTAATGATCACTTCACTAAGCCCACTTGGCAGCCCAATTTTCACTCTTCTAGGTTCAACCGTTCGTTTCCAGTAACACTTTGAATTTTTAGGTTTCACTCTGCTTTCTGCTATATAGATAGATGTGTTTGAAACTCTAAATCTAACACGGTTTGTGCTAGCTCCTTGAAACTTGACCAAATGAAGTAGTTCTAAGTTCTATCTCTATGGTTTGTTTCCTCTTGAAGTACCCCATGCAGAGACTGGCGAAAAACACTTTCGTTTGAAAGTGGTTGCCAAGCTTCCAAAAAACTACTAGTTTGCTGAAATCTCAGCAAACATTTTTTCACCAAATCTTGATGATACTTGGTGGTAATGATCAGTTCACTAATCCCACTTGGCTGCCCAATTTTTATTTTTCTAGGTTAAAGCATTCGTTTCCAGTAACAGTTTGAATTTTTAGATTTCACTGTGTTTTCTCCTACATAGATAGCTGTGTTTGGAATTCTAAATCAAACACAGTTTGTGCTAGCTCCTTGAAACTTGACCAAATGAAGTAGTTCTAAGTTCTCTCTCTATGGTTTGTTTCCTCTTGAAGTACCCCATGCAGAGACTGGCGAAAAACACTTTCGATTGAAAGGGGTTGCCAAGCTTTCAAAAAACTACTAGTTTGCTGAAATCTCAGCAAATATTTTTTCACCAAATCTTGATGATAGTTGGTGGTAATGATCAGTTCACTAATCCCACTTGGCTGCCCAATTTTCACTCTTCTAGGTTCAAGCGTTCGTTTCCAGTAACACTTTGAATTTTTAGGTTTCATTCTGTTTTCTGCTGTATAGATAGATGTGTTTGAAACTCTAAATCAAACACGGTTTGTGCTACCTCCTTGAAACTTGACCAAATGAAGTAGTTCTAAGTTCTATCTCTATGGTTTGTTTCCTCTTGAAAAACCCCATGCAGAGACTGGCGAAAAGCACTTTCTTTTGAAAGTGGTTGCCAAGCTTCCAAAAAACTACTAGTTTTCTGAAATCTCAGCAAACATTTTTTTCACCAAAACTTGATGATACTTGGTGGTAATGATCACTTCACTAAGCCCACTTGGCAGCCCAATTTTCACTCTTCTAGGTTCAACCGTTCGTTTCCAGTAACACTTTGAATTTTTAGGTTTCACTCTGTTTTCTGCTATATAGATAGATGTGTTTGAAACTCTAAATCAAACACGGTTTGTGCTAGCTCCTTGAAACTTGACCAAATGAAGTAGTTCTAAGTTCTCTCTCTATGGTTTGTTTCCTCTTGAAGTACCCCATGCAGAGACTGGCGAAAAACACTTTCGTTTGAAAGAGGTTGCCAATTTTCCAAAAAACTACTAGTTTGCTGAAATCTCAGCAAACATTTTTTCACCAAATATTTATGATACTTGGTGGTAATGATCAGTTCACTGATCACACTTGGCTGCCCAATTTTTATTCTTCTAGGTTAAAGCATTCGTTTCCAGTAACACTCTGAATTTTTAGGTTTCACTCTGTTTTCTGCTATATAGATAGTTGTGTTTGAAACTCTAACTCAAACACGGTTTGTGCTAGCTCCTTGAAACTTGACCAAATGAAGTAGTTCTAAGTTCTATCTCTATGGTTTGTTTCCTCTTGAAGTACCCCATGCAGAGACTGGCGAAAAACACTTTCGTTTGAAAGGGGTTGCCAAGCTTCCAAAAAACTACTAGTTTGCAGAAATCTCAGCAAACATTTTTTCACCAAATCTTGATGATACTTGGTGGTAATGATCACTTCACTAAGCCCACTTGGCAGCCCAATTTTCACTCTTCTAGGTTCAACCGTTCGTTTCCAGTAACACTTTGAATTTTTAGGTTTCACTCTGTTTTCTGCTATATAGATAGATGTGTTTGAAACTCTAAATCAAACACGGTTTGTGCTAGCTCCTTGAAACTTGACCAAATGAAGTAGTTCTAAGTTCTATCTCTATGGTTTGTTTCCTCTTGAAGTACCCCATGCAGACACTGGCGAAAAACACTTTCGTTTGAAAGAGGTTGCCTAGCTTCCAAAACTACTAGTTTGCTGAAATCTCAGCAAACATTTTTTCACCAAATCTTTATGATACTTGGTCGTAATGATCAGTTCACTGATCACACTTGGCTGCCCAATTTTTATTCTTCTAGGTTAAAGCATTCGTTTCCAGTTACACTTTGAATTTTTAGGTTTCACTCTGTTTCTGCTATATAGATAGATGTGTTTGAAACTCTAAATCAAACAGGGTTTGTGCTAGCTCCTTGAAACTTGACCAAATGAACTAGTTCTAAGTTCTATCTCTATGGTTTGCTTCCTCTTGAAGTACCCCATGCAGAGACTGGCGAAAAACACTTTTGTTTGAAAGGGGTTGCCAAGCTTCCAAAAAAGTACTAGTTTGCAGAATTCTCAGCAAATATTTTTTCACCAAATCTTGATGATACTTGGAGGTAATGATCAGTTCACTAATCCCACTTGGCTGCCCAATTTTTAATACTCTAGGTTAAAGCATTCGTTTCCAGTAACAGTTTGAATTTTTAGGTTTCACTCTGTTTTCTCCTACATAGATAGCTGTGTTTGGAATTCTAAATCAAACACGGTTTGTGCTAGCTCCTTGAAACTTGACCAAATGAAGTAGTTCTAAGTTCTCTCTCTATGGTTTGTTTCCTCTTGAAGTACCCCATGCAGAGACTGGCAAAAAGCACTTTCATTTGAAAGGAGTTGCCAAGCTTAAAAAAAACTACTAGTTTGCAGAAATCTCAGCAAATATTTTTTCACCAAATCTTGATGATACTTGGTGGTAATGATCACTTCACTAAGCCCACTTGGCAGCCCAATTTTCACTCTTCTAGGTCAAGCGTTCGTTTCCAGTAACACTTTGAATTTTAGGTTTCACCCTGTTTTATGGTATATAGATAGATGTGTTTGAAACTCTAAATCAAACACGGATTGTGCTAGCTCCTTGAAACTTGACCAAATGAAGTAGTTCTAAGTTCTATCTCTATGGTTTGCTTCCTCTTGAACTACCCCATGCGGAGACTGGCGAAAAACACTTTCGTTTGAAAGGGTTGCCAAACTTCCAAAAACTACTAGTTTGCTGAAATCTCAGCAAACATTTTTTTCAAGAAATCTTGATGATACTTGGTGGTAATGATCAGTTCAATAATCCCACTTGGCTGCCCAATATTTATTCTTCTAGGTTGAAGCATTCGTTTCCAGTAACAATTTGAAATTTTAGGTTTCACTCTGTTTTCTCATACATAGATAGCTGTGTTTGGAATTCTAAATCAAACACGGTTTGTGCTAGCTCCTTGAAACTTGACCAAATGAATTAGTTCTAAGTTCTATCACTATGGTTTGTTTCCTCTTGAAGTACCCCATGCAGAGACTGGCGAAAAACACTTTCTTTTGAAAGGGGTTTCCAAGCTTTCAAAAAACTACTAGTTTGCTGAAATCTCAGCAAACATTTTTTCACCAAATCTTGATGATACTTTGTGGTAATGATCAGTTCACTAATCCCACTTGGCTGCCCAATTTTTATTCTTCTAGGTTGAAGGATTCGTTTCCAGTAACAGTTTGAATTTTTAGGTTTCACTCTGTTTTCTCCTAGATAGATAGCTGTGTTTGGAATTCTAAATCAAACACGGTTTGTGCTAGCTCTTTGAAACTTGACCAAATGAAGTAGTTCTAAGTTCTATCTCTATGGTTTGTTTCCTCTTGAAGTACCCCATGCAGAGACTGGCGAAAAACACTTTCGTTTGAAAGGGGTTTCCAAGCTTCCAAAAAACTACTAGTTTTCTGAAATCTCAGCATACATTTTTTCACCAAATCTTGATGATACTTGGTGGTAATGATCAGTTCACTAAGCCCACTTGGCTGCCCAATTTTCACTCTTCTAGGTTCAAGCGTTCGTTTCCAGTAACACTTTGAATTTTAGGTTTCACTCTGTTTTCTGCTATATACATAGATGTGTTTGAAACTCTAAATCAAACACGGTTTGTGCTAGCTCCTTGAACTTGACCAAATGAAGTAGTTCTAAGTTCTATCTCTATGGTTTGTTTCCTCTTGAAGTACCCCATGCAGAGACTTGCGAAAAGCACTTTAGTTTGAAAGGGGTTGCCAAGCTTCCAAAAAACTACTAGTTTTCTGAAATCTCAGCATACATTTTTTCACCAAATATTGATGATACTTGGTGGTAATGATCAGTTCACTAAGCCCACTTGGCTGCCCAATTTTCACTCTTCTAGGTTCAAGCGTTCGTTTCAGTAACACTTTGAATTTTAGGTTTCACTCTGTTTTCTGCTATATACATAGATATGTTTGAAACTCTAAATCAAACACGGTTTGTGCTAGCTCCTTGAAACTTGACCAAATGAAGTAGTTCTAAGTTCTATCTCTATGGTTTGTTTCCTCTTGAAGTACCCCATGCAGAGACTGGCGAAAAACACTTTCTATTGAAAGGGGTTGCCAAGCTTTCAAAAAACTACTAGTTTGCTGAAATCTCAGCAAATATTTTTTCACCAAAACTTGATGATAGTTGGTGGTAATGATCAGTTCACTAATCCCACTTGGCTGCCCAATTTTCACTCTTCTAGGTTTAAGCGTTCGTTTCCAGTAACACTTTGAATTTTTAGGTTTCACTCTGTTTTCTGCTGTATAGATAGATGTGTTTGAAACTCTAAATCAAACACGGTTTGTGCTAGCTCCTTGAAACTTGACCAAATGAAGTAGTTCTAAGTTCTATCTCTATGGTTTGTTTCCTCTTGAAAAACCCCATGCAGAGACTGGCGAAAAGCACTTTCATTTGAAAGGGGTTGCCAAGCTTCCAAAAAACTACTAGTTTTCTGAAATCTCAGCAAACATTTTTTTCACCAAAGCTTGATGATACTTGGTGGTAATGATCACTTCACTAAGCCCACTTGGCAGCCCAATTTTCACTCTTCTATGTTCAACCGTTCGTTTCCAGTAACACTTTGAATTTTTAGGTTTCACTCTGTTTCTGCTATATAGATAGATGTGTTTGAAACTCTAAATCAAACACGGTTTGTGCTAGCTCCTTGAAATTTGACCAAATGAAGTAGTTCTAAGTTCTCTCTCTATGGTTTGTTTCCTCTTGAAGTACCCCATGCATAGACTGGCGAAAAACACTTACTTTTGAAAGGGGTTTCCAAGCTTCCAAAAAACTACTAGTTTGCTGAAATCTCAGCAAATATTTTTTCACCAAACCTTGATGATACTTTGTGGTAATGATCAGTTCACTAATCCCACTTGGCTGCCCAATTTTTATTCTTCTAGGTTGAAGGATTCGTTTCCAGTAACAGTTTGAATTTTAGGTTTCACTCTGTTTTCTCCTACATAGATAGCTGTGTTTGGAATTCTAAATCAACACGGTTTGTGCTAGCTCTTTGAAACTTGACCAAATGAAGTAGTTCTAAGTTCTATCTCTATGGTTTGTTTCCTCTTGAAGTAACCCATGCAGAGACTGGCGAAAAACACTTTCGTTTGAAAGGGTTTCCAAGCTTCCAAAAAACTACTAGTTTGCTGAAATCTCAGCAAACATTTTTTCACCAAATCATGATGATACTTGGTGGTAATGATCAGTTCACTAAGCCCACTTGGCTGCCCAATTTTCACTCTTCTAGGTTCAAGGGTTCGTTTCCAGTAACACTTTGAATTTTAGGTTTCACCCTGTTTTATGGTATATAGATAGATGTGTTTCAAACTCTAAATCAAACACGGTTTGTGCTAGCTCCTTGAAACTTGACCAAATGAAGTAGTTCTAAGTTCTATCTCTATGGTTTGCTTCCTCTTGAACTACCCCATGCGGAGACTGGCGAAAAACACTTTCGTTTGAAAGGGGTTGCCAAGCTTCCAAAAAACTACTAGTTTGCTGAAATCTCAGCAAACATTTTTTTCACCAAATCTTGATGATACTTGGTGGTAATGATCAGTTCAATAATCCCACTTGGCTGCCCAATATTTATTCTTCTAGGTTGAAGCATTCGTTTCCAGTAACAATTTGAAATTTTATGTTTCACTCTGTTTTCTCATACATAGATAGCTGTGTTTGGAATTCTAAATCAAACACGGTTTCTGCTAGCTCTTTGAAACTTGACCAAATGAAGTAGTCCTATGTTCTATCTCTATGGTTTGTTTCCTCATGAAGTACCCCATGTAGAGACTTGCGAAAAGCACTTTCGTTTGAAAGGGGTTGCCAAGCTTCCAAAAAACTACTAGTTTTCTGAAATCTCAGCATACATTTTTTCACCAAATCTAGATGATACTTTGTGGTAATGATCAGTTCACTAATCCCACTTGGCTGCCCAATTTTTATTCTTCTAGGTTGAAGGATTCGTTTCCAGTAACAGTTTGAATTTTTAGGTTTCACTCTGTTTTCTCCTACATAGATAGCTGTGTTTGGAATTCTAAATCAAACACGGTTTGTGCTAGCTCTTTGAAACTTGACCAAATGAAGTAGTTCTAAGTTCTATCTCTATGGTTTGTTTCCTCTTGAAGTAACCCATGCAGAGACTGGCGAAAAACACTTTCGTTTGAAAAGGGTTTCCAAGCTTCCAAAAAACTACTAGTTTGCTGAAATCTCAGCAAACATTTTTTCACCAAATCATGATGATACTTGGTGGTAATGATCAGTTCACTAAGCCCACTTGGCTGCCCAATTTTTCACTCTTCTAGGTTCAAGCGTTCGTTTCCAGTAACACTTTGAGTTTTTAGGTTTCACTCTTTTTTCTGCTATATAGATAGATGTGTTTGAAACTCTAAATCAAACACGGTTTTTGCTAACTCCTTGAAATTTGACCAAATGAAGTAGTTCTAAGTTCTATCACTATGGTTTGTTTCCTCTTGAAGTACCCCATGCAGAGACTGGCGAAAAACACTTTCTTTGAAAGGGGTTGCCAATCTTCCAAAAAACTACTAGTTTGCTGAAATCTCAGCAAACATTTTTTCACCAAATCTTGATGATACTTGGTGGTAATGATAAGTTCACTAAGCCCACTTCGCTGCCCAATTTTCACTCTTCCAGGCGCAAGCATTCGTTTCCAGTAAGACTTTGAATTTTTAGGTTTCACTCTGTTTACTCCTACATAGATAGCTGTGTTTGGAATTCTAAATCAAACA